>NW_027226193.1:0-20579 GCF_022539635.2 Chironomus tepperi | reverse complement strand
ATAATGAATCGCACGCCTCGATTTTTACAAAGAGTTACTGACTTCTTTGGATTTATCAACTTAGTTAACTGGCCATATTGACCAATTTTGAGTCATTTTCTCTGTTAGATAGGTTCTAAAGCCCTTGCAATAGTAGAATAGATAGTTTTGAGTATTTATGAGATCTAATTTGATCACTGCTGGTTTAAAATGACCCAAAATTAATGGTCCAGTACCAGATACGTGAATTCAAAAGGAATTTGATCAACTCATTCAACCAAAATGCACACAATGTGGAAAAGTCGGAAAATAGTGTCTTAAGGTTAGCGTGGCTTTTTGCTTAGCTTGTAGACGTTTTTGCCAGAGTTCTTGTGAAGTTCGTCGGTTCAAATTTGAATTTCAAGCTAATGCTGAACCAAATTTGGTTGAATCCGACTTCAATTCAGAGTCAAGTCGTCCTTAAAAAGGTGATTTCTGAGTTATTCACACCGAATGTCTTTTTAGCCAATTAAACTCAAAAAGCTACTTCCAACTTGTTCTTGATGTCGTTATACAGCCTATACAGTAAAGTCCTGTCAATCCTGCATTCTATTTTATGAAAAATTGTTAGAAAAAGTTAGGAAAATTGACAAAATTTAGACAATTTTCCATTAATGACGACGGTTAGTTACTTTTGATTCACTAAGAATCATCTGGCGTCAATAAAACAGTTGTACAGGTTACTGTAGGTTAAATTTTAACGTGAATCTTACAAAATTGCGCAATTAAAGCTGTTAACATCCTCCCCATATCCAATCTAATCTCACTAACTTTAATGAACAAAAAACACAAAAAAAAATTCTTCAAGCGTGAAAATAAAAATCAAATAAAACCTAAACTTGATCCATTAACAACAAAAAAAGCTCTTCCCATTAAAACTGATACGACAAACAAGTTCCAACAAAAAATCAGTATTTTTAAAGCTCACAAAAATTCCGTCCAACTTTAATTTTGAGGATTCACAACAACAACAACTAATTTTTTTATTATTATTCTTTTCTTCATTCATTCCTTCATGCTGTAAATGCTGTCGATAAACTTTTATTTCCATTAATTCATGCAAATGTCATTGATCATTGCTGGGCATGGCAATTTGGACATAAATCCAGAGAAAGTACAAAACAATGCTTTACTACCTCAAAATGCACGGTACAATGACATGCGGCATTGCCATTTGTGGTCCAATATTTAGCTACTATTTTGGTACATCACATACAATGCTTATGATAATTGCTGATGTCATCTTTCGCTTATACTCAATCGCATGTATATATTCATTGTATGAGAAAGTTAAGCATGAAATACGTGAACGTGAAAAAATGGAAGCATCTGAGAAGGCATTTGCATCATATGGTACGGCAAATGCTGATGAGCATCATCATGTTGTGGATAAGTAGCATCGGTCACATGGCGGTCGGAGGAATTACACGGATATTGAGTACGATGAGGATGAGTGCTGAAGATAATTTTTTGTGAAATTCTTTGTGAGATTTTTTGGGGCTGGAAGTGACAAAATTGTGGATTTTTGACAAATTGACCCAAAATTGACCCCAAATTGACCTTAAATTGACTAAAAATTGACCCAAAATTGACCCAAAATTGACCCAAAATTGACCCAAAATTGACCCAAAATTGACCTCAAAATTGACCCAAAATTGACCCAAAATTGACTCAAAATTGACTCAAAATTGACCCAAAATTGACCCAAAATTGACCCAAAATTGACCCAAAATTGACCCAAAATTGACCCAAAATTGACTCAAAATTGACCCAAAATTGACCCAAAATTGACCCAAAATTGACCCAAAATTGACCCAAAATTTTCCAAAAATTCGCAATTTTGGACATCCACGTTCCCCAAAAAATCTCACCAGCCATGACCAAGCCAAAATGATGTGAACCTAAAAATCAAACCAAAGTGATACAAAAAAAAAGTAGAAAAAGTCACAAAAAAAAAAATGTTAAAAAAAATTATCAAATTGCAGCTACAAGTGACTTAAATGTTAAGAATCTCTTGAAAATGTTCGTCAGAAAATGAAAAATATTCTAAAAAAAAAAATCACAAACAGTATCGTTGTCGCTTAGCTATTCGATCCTAAATATGTAAATTTAAATCTCATATAGCATTTCCACACACATCGATAGATTTAATTATATTTACAGAATAAAATTCATACATATGAGAATGCTTGTAAGGAACAATGAGATGATTGATGGATTATGTGGACCCTGGCAGGCAAAGAGTGTGATTTTAGAGTACAGAAATACTGTTAAGGTACCTAAAAGTGGTCTCTTTGCCTGTTAAGGGTGAGTTAAGGTTTGGACTTATTTTTGGGGATATTTTTTGATGAGTGGCTGGTTGGGTAGGGGACTGAATTAGGGAGTTTATGCCTAAATTTGGTGAAATTTAACCAAATCAACCAATTACAGAAGTCACACGGCTTAGAAATGGTCGATAATTTGGCTTTTGACCGACTTGACTCTGATACAAGGTCGGATTTCATAGAATCTAGCATAGAGGCCCAAGTCAAGCTTTCTGGAAGCCCGATGTTTGAAAATATCAATGTCGATGTACGTTCCGGAAAATTAAAGTTGCAAAACTGATCAAAAAAGATCAAAAATTGTCAAAAGTTCCTTCAAAAACGGCCAAAAATTGTCCAAAATCATCAAATGAAGCTCCAAACCTATCAAAAATTAGTCAAAAACCAATCTAAACTGACAAGTCATTCCCACCTATCACTCCAATCCATAAACATCTCAAACTACATCCTTTCTATAAGCAGCAATTCAACCAACCTTTATTTTCCTTCATATTTTTTCCCATCAATGACCTCACAAGAGCATGGAAAATGGAATTATTCTAGCTGCTTTTTTTATTACTCACAAGGCAGCAATAAACATAAATTAAGTTTACAAAAAGACCAACACCCTTTTTTAGTCTACCTTTAATTGCTAATCAATCATATATATTCTTTTATTGCATGGCGTCATGAAGGATGGGAATGATGAAGGTGGAGTTGAAGTTGGGGTGGATGGAGACTGTTGGATCTTGTTGAATAAGATTGTAAGTAATAAGTTTGACTAGGGTGAATAATCAATAAGGATGGGTTAGGTGTTAAGTCACACAGGTCTTGTAATGGATTTTGAGTCAATTTATCGACTTATTGCTATATTTATGACCGGAAATGGCCATTTGTAAGCCTTACAAATCATCAAAATCATCCCTACAATCAAGTTAAGATCAATCGACTTATACTATTAGGATAAGACTGAAAACGTCAAAATCATCACAAATATCCCTAAAATAAATCCAAAACTCACCTCAAATTCATCAAAAAAAAAATTGTCCAAAAATCAAAGAAAACAAAACTAAATTTTTTCATCAAATTTTAAAGCCCACACTAGGGATGTCAATCTTGGATTTGAATTTTATGCTATATTTTGATCTTCAAACTTGGGTAAAATGTACTGGATCCATTGTTAAGTCCGAGGATCAAATTTGAGTGGATTGCACTGAATCCAGGGATGTGGCGAATCCAAGGATCAATTTTGAAATTAATTTTAGGATTCAGCACATTTTAAGCTTGAAATCGATCTCTAATTTTGCTTAGAAGAGTTAAGTCAAGCTGGATAATCGGCAAGTCGGCTTTATGCTAAACTCGAGTCGACTTCGAGGTCCTAAAATGTGCTGAATCCTAAAATTAATTTCAAAATTGATCCTTGGATTGTCACATCCCTGGATTCAGTACAATTAACCCACGATTGATCATTTAACCCAAATTTAGTACATTCTACAAAGTACTGATCCCAATATTCCATACAATCCAATCCCCATCGATTGACATCCCAACAACCCCAAAAAATACAATGTGTATTAATGCAAACCTCAGTTCTGGACAATCAAAAAATAGTCCTAAAAAATACAGAAAAACTAAACAGAAAAAATATTTCGATATTTGCTATTTGTTCCTATAAATTCATATAAATAAATCATAAATCTGTTAAATAGCTGTCTAGCATGAACTGTTCAATAAGAATGGAAACAAAAAAAAAATTATCACCGCTGTGTATAAAAATTGTTGACTGTAAAAAAAGAAAAAATTTATCAAAAAATAGACACAAAAATTTTTACGACTGCCTATTTATACTTTTTAAGCACAAAAATAATAAGGCACAGACAGTTTGGTGACCAAATATCCAAAAAAAAATTGGAATTTGACCTTCGATGACCTTCGCATTGCCATGTTTTTGTTCTCATCTATTTGTTCCTTTCTTTCTCCTTTGTTTGTTTTTGTTTTTGTATGAAAAATAATATCTTCTAGCTTTTTGAGGAGTGTATTTGTTTATATGCTGATGGATAAATATTGGAAATTGATTCGTAAGCTCTTTTCTTAGATGGACTCAATTTAGAGAATTTTTTAGGATTTTTGAAGAGCTTTTCAAGGGTTCAACAATGAACCGCGAGACTTGATTTTTTGCATTTTAGATGCTCAAAACTGCAGCTGTCGGCTGTGCCTTTTACCTCATCCAAGGCATCAGGTTAGCAGTTTTCCCTAGAATCAACTTTTTACCAGATTTTTCAAGAATTGGGACTGATTTCTAATCATTTTAAATCAAATTAGACCACTGTCTTCCCCAGTGGTTGAGTTAAAAATGTCAATTCATTTTCATTGACATAAGGAATCTTAAATTCTATTATCTGACCTCTTACATGTCAGATTTTATAACAGACATTTCAATTTAAATAGGCAAATTCAGGTAAAAGCAATTTTAGGTTTAAAAACATTCTGAAAAAGCACACTGTGAAGAGTTAATCGAAATCTGACTTCAAGTCGACTTTACTTTGGTTTGAGACTGGATTTTACCAAATTAAGTGTGACACTAGAGTAACACTGCTCTGAATACAGATTTTTGGTCATTTCAAACCTGTGTGTCTTGCATATTGGCTTTAAAGAGTCTCGAATCATTTAAACTCACACCTAACTAAAAACTGTCTAATTTGTCAACCAATGCTTATTTTTGTGCTTAACCACAACTTAAATATTATTTAACAAACATATTAAAAGAGCTACTGCTGCTGCTTTATCACAGCCCAAAAAATTATGGTTTTTGAGAAAGAGTTTTTGTGAGAATTAATTTTCATGTATTTTTTGACTTAATTTTTGATTCTCGTGTGAAACAGTGTAAAAGACGAGTAGTCTGTCTGACTATCAAATTGACGCTTGTGGTTAGAATTGTCTAGATTTGACTTGAAAATAGCCATATTTTGGCACAACATTTTTGTCAAATTGAAACATAAAGCGTGTATGGATAGACATAGCCTGTGTCCAAGGCAACTCTGCTTACCGAACATGCCATGAAATGTCAATTCTGTTCAATTCTGAAGCGACAACTTTGGCTGAAGCAAAAATTTGACAATTTGTCAAATAATCCATGAATGATTTCTATATATGGCTTCCTAAAGGCCTAGCTACATTTAATAGCGCTTATATAATGACCAGGGACATATCCGGAAGGGTTCAAGGGGCTGGATAAATTCAGAGTAAGCAGGACTTTGGAAGTTTAGATCTAAAAATTGCACAAAAAGCGTCTAAGGTCCTGTCAACTTTGAATAAGATTCTCAAGCTAGCTTCAATGATTTAGAATCATTTAATTAAGCACTAATGCTGGCTTATGCTTTGAGAACTTAAAATTTTGATTTTTTTGACTTTTTTAAAAACATTTGTCATGATTTTTTCTAACATAACCTTAAAATATTCTCACAAAAGCTCATCCTTAATCATCACCAAAATCCAAACAATCATCACAAAATAAAATAAAAAATAAAATAAAATAAATCAAGTAAGTGTGTATTTTATGTACGAAAGAAACTCATCGACCTTTGATATTAAAAAAAGAAAAAAAACTCTTATTATACAAAAAAAATATAAAAAACTGAAGAAAATAGATACAAAGAAGTAAAAAAAACTGAAAATATGGAACAAACTGACCATCACTTTATATACAAAAAAAGAAGAAGAAAAAAAATAGAAAAACTAATGAAGCTTTTGTGAATATTTGATGCCTTAAATGTGAGGTTTATTGAGATAAAAAATAGAAAAAAAAATTTAAAATGAAACCTTTTTGAATTATTTTATGTGAAAAAGATTGAAAAGGCTTCAAGTTAAGGGAACTTTAAAGGATTTTTTGCTTTTTTTTTACATTTGTTTGGCATCAATTTTAATTAGCATTTTTAATTAACCTAGATAATTTTAGAGTTGGGATAACTTAATTGTAAATATTGAAAAATTAAATTGAAAAATTTTAAATTTTAAAAAAAATTTCAAATTCTGTTTTTTTTTTAATTTAGCAATTTTATGATTTTTTGTAAAATTTAATTGAATTTTGAAAAATTCAAAAATTTTGAAAATTTTAAAAAATTCAAAAATTTTAAAAAATTTCAAAATGTTCAAGAACTTTTATAATTTTGAAATATTCAAAAAATTCTAAAATTTAAAAAATACTCGAAAAATCTAAAATTGTTAAATTTTAGAAATTTGAAAATTTGAAAATTCGAAAATATTTTTTAAATTTCTTTAATAAAATTTTCAGATTTCTAAAAATGTTCAATTCAAAATTTGAAATTTTTTAGAAATTTTGGAATCTTTTAAAATTTTTTAATTTTTTTAAAAATTGCAAAATATGAAAATTGTTGAAATTTTAAAAGTATGAAAATATTTACAAAGTTTAAGAGCTTTTTTAACAAAAATATTGCAAAATTATTAACGAAAAATTGAGCATGGTTGAGTTCCCTTAAAGAACGTAGTTGAAAAAAAAATGTGTGATTTTTGTTAAATTTAAGACAAAAAGAAATTAAAAAATTATTTGCACTTAACTGAGAGAAAAAAAGCAAAAAAAAAATTAGTTAGAATTGAAAAATTTTAAAGAAATTTTGTTTTAACGCTGAGCTGCTTTTTATTGAAAATTAAATGATTTTGGGTGGCAAAAAATGGTCAAAATTGAAAATTGGAACTGCCAGTTCCACATCAAATCCGTCTTTAACATCGACCTGTTGCCCGAAAAAAAGTTGAAAAATTAAATTCAAGATTTTTGCAAAATTGTTCAAATTTGAAAAATTCCGCCATAAAAAAAGTCTAAATTTGAACAAATTGAAATTTTTAAAAATTGAGAACTTAAAAAATGTTAAATTTAAAAACTGAAAAAAAGGCTTAAAACGTTCATATTGAAAATTTTATGCAACAAAAATTACTTAATGAGAAAAAAAATTCATGTTAATATAAAAATTCTAAAATAAGATTTAATAAATTTAAGTTTTAAAAATTAACATTTGATATAAATTTTAAAAAATTGAAGTTTGAATTGTTAAAATTTAAATCAAATTTTAATTTTTAAAATTTACGAAAAGTTTTAATTTTTGAAATTTTATTAAAATTTAAATAATTTCTAAATTACTATAATTATTAAATTTAACAAAATTTAAAATTTTTATTTATAAATTTTAAACTTTATTCAAATTAAAAAATTTTAATTACCATTTTAAAAAGTTTTGAAATTTAAAATTTTTTAAATCAAAATTTTAATTTTTAAATTTCAAAAAATTAGAATTGAAAAAAAAATTAAAATTTTTAAAATTAATTTTTTTAAATTTCATTTAATTTGACTCCTTTTTCCATCTCTTTTTTATACACTAATAAGGTCAAAAAAGAGTCAAAAAAATAATTTAAAAAATCATAAAAAAATCTACGCAAAATCCATTCCTGATGTGTTGTTATTCCATTGCACTTATTATTAAATTAAATTAAAATTTTTGAGAAAAAAAGTCAACAAAAAACAAAAAACTATTTACTGTATAAATATCATAAATGGAAAAAAATAAAATTTTCAATTCATTAATGTGTAAAAAACTGCAGCAATATCAACAAAAAAAAAGAAATGAAAAAAAAAACAAAACAAAAAAAAATGTGAAATGTAAAAAAAAGTTTTTTTTTTTTCAATAAAAAATGAATAATTATACAAAACAAAACACTGTTATTAATTAAATTATCACTTGTGGCATAGTAGAGGTGTGTTTAGGGTGTGGATAGGAGGGTTTTGGAATCTACCTTCATACCCTTAATGCCCCCATGCCCCCCATACCCACTTTTTAGAAAAACTCTTCATTTTGTCATTTTGTTTGAGTTTTTGAAGCGAAAATATCAAAAAAGTTCTCAATTTTTGAATTCTATACCCTGCACCTCACCCCACTGCATCCCACACTATACTTCACCAGACCCCACACCCTATCCCACGGCACTAGATCCATTTTTTGAAAAAATTCTCCATTTTGTTTGAGTTTTCTAAAAAAAATCCAAATGAATACCAGTTTTTGCATTTAATACCCCCAAAACTCTACGCAACCGCACCCCACACCATACCCCACTTCACTCTATACCCTATTTTACTGCACCCAACCCCTTTTTTGAGATATTTCATCATTTTTCTTGAGGTATCGACACAAAAACACCAAAAAACCAATCAATTTTGACATTTGATACCCCATCTACCCCTCTTTACCCTTTCACCTACTCCACACCCCAGTCCCTCTCTCTCTCCTTCCTACTTTCTCCCTGTCACCATAGAATTGACACAAAAGTGTTTCGTGCTGGTGCTGTTGGATTCTCTCTGATGAGTTCTGATGATACAATTTTAATATTATATTCGCGTGCTGATGGCAAGTTTTTGTACTCTTTTTTTATTCATTCATATTGTCATTATCATTATTTGTTGTGATATAAAAAATAAAAGGGGGTAAGTATGTGAATATATGTACTTGAATATTGAAGGATATCTGATAGAGTGTGTGGATGATTGTTCCGGTCTACACAGGACTAATACTTGCTTACTTATGCTGCGACTTGGAGTCTAGGTTGCTACAAAATGTCTTCGATCTGACTATTTTGCTGGTCAGAGCACAAAGCTTGTACAAACTCTTAGTTTTGGCATCAACTGACATTCCTTTATTAACGTCTTATGCCTTGTTGCCAGGACTTATAAGTATCATTGAAATTTTGTGATATTTTGTATTAAAGCTTCAATTTGGAATGTCCTGGAAGGGAGATAGAGTAGATGAGGTGTTGAATCCAGACCAGGCCGACGTTGGGCTTTATTGAGACCGGACTTGATTGAATCTGGCTCTTCGTTGACTTATGAGGAGATTGTTTGCCAGCATAGGCATTCCAGAAAGCACACAGTACAGAAATTACAAAAAATCTGGTCCAAGACAGACTAGACTCTGGTTCAAGACCTGATTCAATGAAATCCGGCCTCAGGTCAGTCTCAAGTCTACCAGGAACTAGATATTTAGACAATTCTATTCCATATCCTTTCTAGACTGATTAATGAATCAACCAATCAACTCCTAAATTGCCAGATCAGATCCTAATACTCATTGACAGACTCTAGTGGCAGGACTCCATTTTGGAATCGGACTCTATTGAAGACCGGGCCATACTTAAGCCCTAATGGCACTTATGTCCAACTTTGCAGCTCAATTAGTGTCCCTTATTTTACCAGATTTAAATCAAATCCGTCACAAAGTCAGAGTCACACCAGTGAGAGGCCTAGTGCCGAATTTAGACCCAATCTACCAGCATGTCCTCCTCGGGTCTTGTGTCATCCTTTCCATTCTTTTTATCGATTAGCAAATTTTTCCATCTTTTTTTTCTATTTTCTATTTCTAATAATGTCATGATGGATATGTATAGCTATACAAACACAGAATGTTCTATAAGCATTAATGCAAAGCGTTAAAATTGATTTTTTTTCTCCTTCCTTTCTTCTTCTTTCTGTCTATATATTCAATAAAAAGTCATTCGATAAAGTAACTTTTTTTGATATTGGCATATTGTTTGTGTCTCTTTCGTTCTTTTTGAGTTGTTGTGGATAATGGAGAATGCTTAATAAATTATAATTATTGTTGACTGAAGTTGGTTGGGTATTGAGATGGAGTGAGGGGATGGAAAGGGGGTTGTTGTTGGGGGTAATGGAGTGTTTGGAGGGGATTGTAGCCTTTTAGGGTATTGCATGAGTAGAATTGGCTTGATTTTGGGGGTCAGACTCGACTAGACTTCAACCTGAATTCTCTGAACTCAAATTGAACTCAAATCGGACTCAACAGAACTCAATTGGACTCTAAATGGACTAAATAGGCTCTAATCGGACTAAAATGGACTCTAAACGGACTAAATTGACCCAAGTCGAATCAAATTGACCATAGTCGGACTAAATGGACATTAATAGGACCAAATGGACTCTAATCGGAGTCAACTGGACTGTAATCAGACTAAATGGGCTCTTATCAAACTCCAAAGCCGGACAATAGTGCCTTCTTGACTCCTATACCGCTCAAACACCAATGAAGTCCAACTACATCCAAAACGTCCACATGGGTCTGCCTATGAGTATTATGGACGTTTGAATCTTGACTTCTTTGACGTGATGAATAGCAGTTGAAGGACACAGCTAAGGGACACTGGGATAATGCCAAATTGATGACAGATGACATGGTACATCTGGTTTTTACAGCGACTTAAGACAAGTCAAGCCTGAAATTTGTTGAAAATTGGCTGAATTTGTTGAATTTTTTAGTAAAAATTGTCAAAATTTGAAGGATTTTTGGGTAAAATTGAGGAATTATTCTCAATTAACAGTTGGTTTTGACTTTTACCCTCCCTACTCAACCCCTTGTCCACCCCCTTGACTATGTTGTAGACATAGTCAGAACGCCACCTAGGAAATAGGTAACTCCATGACTTAGCACAAATAGAAGCTGCATAGTGAGCATTTCTCAAGAGCTTTATAAGTACAACCTCTGTGGCGTTCTGCCTATGTCTACTACAACACCACTCCCCTAATCATCCCCTGTCTAGCCCCCAAATTGTCCTTCTCAGTTTCTTAACTGTCCATACGCATTTTCATGTCATTAGAAAATAAATTACAAAAAATAACATTTTTTAAACGCTAACAAGTTCTTTTCTTCTTGTTCCTTAATTGACGCGTGTAAATTGCCCCTTTTTGACGAAACATTTTTTCCTTCTTTATAACAATAAACTTTTTTTTTGGCTAATTTACATCACCACATATAATGTCACGTCAATAAAAATTCTTTGAAAAAAATGGACACAAAAAATATGAGTTTTGGGTTCGTTGAAAAATGGAATTAAAAAGGTAAAATTATGCGACAATTTTGGATATCCGAGGATAATTGCTTGGCATTTCTTATAAGCAAACATCGATTTAGTTAAGCTACATGAAGGCACATGATGTAGAGCATATGGTGTACAAATGGCCCAAAATCTTGCTTCAGACTGACTTGACTCTGGGAAAAGTTCGAATTTCATCAAAACAGGCTTAATGCTAGAGTCACGGTGGACCTGAATAAAATTTTCGGACATTTTTACGGCGTGTGCTTTCCGAGTAGGGTTTTCTTACGTTACTTACCTCGCTGGCCGTACAGATCAGTTGTGATCCATGACCTCCCTCAGATGTTGCCTAAAACCAGCTCTATCGCTGGCTACCGTTTGCCAATTTCCGATTCCAAATGCAATATTATCTCGTGTAGGGTCTTCAATGCATACACTCCAATCCCCAAGATTCAAAACTCTTTTCAAAACCACTCCTACTTAACCAATTACCCCGAATAGCACAAGGCGGCAAAAAAGACGAAATCCGTCTTTAGGTAGACGTCACGGCGCCGCTACGTCATTTGCACGTCGCGCCGCACTTTTTTCGACGTAGCGTCAACGTGACGGCAACGCTGTGCTATTCGTATACCTGACTACTTACTTACTTACTTACTGCAACCATGTCTTTATGTGGAGCTTAGGTTACAACAGAAAGCTCTCCATCTGACTCTGTTGCTGGCTCTGTCAATATTGTTGCTGTCAAAGTACCTAACTAAATTCCCTATTTAACTCCTTTCTTACTCATACTGCCATGCAAAGCCACTTAAAAATTCAAAATTCATAAATTTCGTATCGATTATTGATTTTGGTTGATTTGATATTTAAAGCATTTAAGTGTTTGTTGATGTAGACATGCGGTAGTGCTTCCGAAAATATTTAATAAAATGAAGGGAAGAACTATGGATAGATAGGATTGATTGGACTGTCCAATATGGACATATTTTGGTGGATTATTTATTAGGTTTTGTGTTGATTGCAGAATTGGTCCTTCCAACTCTTTAGGGAGTTGGGCTGTAAAATGGATTCTTAACGGATTTCAAAGTCAGACTTTGGTTCCAATTCCAATGGATTCCTGGCTGTAAATTGGTGATTTGGGTTACCTCTGCCTGGTTTAGAATTTATGGATCAATTATCTGACTTTTGGTATTTTGAACTGTCTTTTGTCCCAAAAGCATGTAAATTGTACCAAAACAATCCAAATCCATTCCATATATTCCTTAATATTCCTTAGCATCTTTGCCTATTTAGATCATATTAAATGATATGTTCCTTAATTTAAAATTAAAAAATTCTCAATTTTTCCGAAAATATCTATTAATTTTGAACTTTATATTTGCCCCAGTCTCATCCTTAAAAAACGTATATCCAACAAAGATTTTTCAGATAAGCAAAACTGTAGTAGCGGAAAAAATACGTGACGAGAATGTCGCCTCAAAATAATAAAAACAGGAGCAAAAATGAGAGTAAAAATCCGCTCACAAATGGTTCCAACAGTCACCAACACATGCACACATCTACAGCACATGAGGAGAATTGACTGTAATAATGATTACTGACGATTTTGATGGAAAACCAAAACAAATGCGCGAAAAAAAAAGAAAGCTTTTTAAGTCACAGCTGTTTGTGCTGCACAGCACATAACTCACACAATCATAAGGCACATGGACAACTAAAAAGTGACACTTGAGGAACTCTATTAAAAATACGCAAATACTTTCAGGCTTCTTGCTTGTGTGTCGAGTGGAAATTGAAACTTGAGAATGGAAAAACTTTACGAATGACTGCAAACATTAAAAATTGAGGATGAAAGGAAATTCGATTTCAAAATATTATTTTTTTATTGCTCCCCGTCTGGTCTCGTGAGAGTGATTTTTGAGTATTATTGGACACAAAATATTGAATGATATTTGATTTTTTTATTTTGAGGAATTAAATTGAGTGGGATGGAGGGACGTGAAGTATTGAATGGGATATATTTTTGGATGTGCTATGAACTTTTGGGTAGGGGTTTGCGGAAGTCTTAAGACCGGGATTTAAGCTAAAACCGGGACTGATATCAAGATCGGGACAGATACCACGACAACAAGACCCGGATCGACATTAAGATCAGAATTGACACCAAGACCAGAACCAACACTTAAACTGGGACAATAAAACTAGGATTGACATCAAGACTGCAAACGACACCATAACTGGAACCAAGACAAAGTCTGGGATCGACACAGAGACGTTGACCGACACCACGGCAGGGACTTGACCATGAATGAGGCAAACAACAAGACTGGAACCGACACCAAAGCCGGAATTTACATCAAGACTAGGATCAACAGCAAAACCGCGACTGACACAAAGACCGATGCTGCAAAGGAGAAAGCTCACAATTGTAGACAAAACATGAGATCGAGACTCGGAATACTTGTTTTAGGATGTTATGGATTACAATTGATAATGCAATGAATCTACTCAACCCCGGAAGGAACATGGAATTGAAATGTCTACAAAATCCGGTCCTAGGCCAACGTGAGCCTTACCTAAGGTCAAATTTGATGAAATCAGACTTTATTCCAAAGACAGGCTATCCTGGGATCAGATTTTGAGCCATTTCTAAGTCATGTGCTTTCCGGGTATCCTCTAACCCAATGATGTGCAACTTATATACCGCGGTACACTTGGATGCAGCAAAAAATGTCCTTACATGTCATGAACCGTATGTCGATCATCCCTAACTTTCGCCCAAGCTCCTTTTTAATAGTTTCGTTTGTGGCTTACCCGCTAGATATGTCACGATAAACAAAAAAATCCCCACAACTGCTCCAACCTACAATCTCCCATCATTAAACCTCCACCCTTCCAGCAAACACACGAAACATCCACTCCAAGTCATTCACATCCACAGTAACTTTAAATTTTTTTATTTTTTACAACATCCCAAAATTGTGTACGTGACTATTGTTGTGAAGACAATAAACTCAAAAAAAAAAATTGAAATAATATGCAGGTTTATGATTATTCGCAGCCTTAAGGGACATTCAGACTGTCATGATAACATACATACGGTTAACATATGCAGCATTATGGCTTTTGAAATGATAATCTTTGTGTATAATGAATGAATTTTTAAAGCAGGTTGAAAATTGGTATGAGGCTGGATATGAAATGAGATTGGGTGATTGTCTTTGGTTGGAATGGAGGCTTCTGCTGGTTGAGTTGTTGTGTATTTAGAGCTATTGAGGATGAGAATGTTTAGAGAGGGATTTAGAGATGGGCTAGAGCTGGGTTAGAGATGAAAGACTTTATATCAGAATAGAGTTGCTTATTGCATGGAAATTGGTCGGATTTCTGCAATTTCCAAAAACAAAGCCTATAGCAGAGTTTGGCCAGGATTTCCAAAGCTTAGGCACCTCCTGGACTTCATGGAGTTTGGATTCCCAAAGTTCGGCAAAGAATAGCTTTCAGGATGATGAATTAGTGAGTCTAGATTACTAAAGGTGGTTAATTGGAGATGTAGCAGTCTAAAAAGGGACCCAATGCCCAAATTGGATTGGTTTGCTTCACATCCTTAGTATCAGCTCCAACTTACTGCTCGTTCCAAGTTAAATCCAGGTTCATACCAACCTGCATCGACACATAATCCCTCAAAAATGACCCCCATAACTCTAAATATCATGCTTTGTCTTCATAAATCCAAATATGTCATATCCCTTCAATCAAATCCATCAAATTTAATTTTCCGTCCAAAATTCCAACAAAACAACTCAAAATATCAAAATATTCATCAATAAGCAAACGCGGTGAGAGAATCGACACGAAAACCTTTAAAAAATCCGAGAGAGAGAATTGATGACTCATAACACAAAATTTCTCAATTTTCTCATCGACAATCCTCAAACAGCTGGTGAGCAAAAATTGTTTCCACGAGCGACAAAACAAGGGAGGACAGGTAGGTAGGTGGGATAGGGTGTGGGTTTAGTAAGGGGTAAACTTGTCAACACTAAATGCGGGAATAAATGAACATTTGAATAACATTGAGGATGTATGGAAAGTTTATGTCATCTTGTCACATTACAAACACCTGTAAAAAGAACTCCTTTTTCTATTGTCATTGTGTGATGTGATTTAATGTGTGGAGCTTCCATTGTGCGATGATTTGAGGAAAAAAGGAGGAACAAATGAGAAAATGAAGATTAATTTGGGTGAAAATGAATTATTGCAGGAGGAAATGTGTGTCAAAATTTACATAATGAGGGATTTATGAAAGGCACATGGCAGTGGATGTGGCATAGAATGTCTGGCGTCAGGCTGACTTTGGTCTGGTTCAGAATCTGGTCTGAGACTGGATCTCATAGAATCTAATCTAAGGAATAAGTCAGACTAGCTTGTGATGCTAGATTTTCGGGTAATTTTCCCATATAGTTATCTTCAGGAACAGATCAGATGCGTAAGTAGTCAGACACTAGACATTAGTCAGGAACAAAGGCTTAACTAGGTACAGAGACATATTTGTTCCTTCCTCTTCTTCCTCTTCCGTCATTTTCACCAACTTTCCTAACTTTCCCTAACTTTCCCTAACTTCCCCCAAAATCCCCAATCATCCCCCCTTCCTACCACCTTCCTACCCACTTCCTACCCCTTCCTCCCCCCTTCCTACCTCCTTCCTACCCCCTTCCTATCCCCTTCTTACCCCCTTCCTACCCACTTTCTACCCCCTTCCTACCCCCTTCATCCCTCACCCTTCCTACCTCCTTCTTCCCCAATAATCTAATATCCTTCCTCACCCTGACTACACCTCCATACATCCCCAAATTTGTCAAGCCCCAAAATTCCTCTCATGACATTTTTTCTACAGAAATATTTCATAATTTAGTCCCAAAAAAAAAAAGAAGCCATAAATCTTCCGACACGCATCGTTGAGAATGTTCAACAAGTAAAACTAAAAAAAAGAATAAAATTTAAAGCTTACGGATTAAAAAGAAAAAAATCAATAATTTTGTCATTTGTAGACTGATGACCTGCTTTTGTGTGTGGTGTTGTTAGAGTCTGCAGTCTGAAGATTATTGAATGATGGTGATGGGATTGAGGGAATTGAGCATAATGTTTTGAACGGCTGAATGGTCAGTTGGAAAGGATTCTGGAATTGACTTTAATGGCTACTTATGCTAGTTTCTATTATTGTTGCTTTGTCTACTTCTCTACTGTTGTATGACAAGTAATATTGCTTCTACCAACACTATGTGTGACTGTTATGTCCAAAAAACAGTTCCTGTATTGCAATGTCTGTGTCATGATTCTTAAAAATGATGATGGAATTGTAAGGCATCAATCCTGGGATCCTTTGGAGTTTGGGATTCGAGATGCTGTGTTTTGAAACAACATTGCATGGAAAAGGCAACAAATGAGGCTGACTCCGGTGGAGCTTTAGACTTTCACTGGATTCTGTCACACGCTGTTATCATGTCAGTCTGAGATATCAGCCTATGCCAGTGCTGTCCAACCTTTTTTGTGAAATGGCACATTTTGATGGTTATTGTCGACAAAAACCACAATCAGCATATGGTTCATGACGCTTCTTGCGTACCACGTCACACAGGTTGCCAACCACTGTATCAAACACTATTTCAAAGGTACATTCCTTCCCATATCCCACTAATTCTCTTTATTCACAGCAAAATGTCAAAATGACATGCCATAACTCCAATTTGACCCGCAAAATTTGACATTTGACACACCGTCCCGCTCAGTTTTATGTCCAAAATCCATTAATCACCTTTCAAATCCTATTCCAAATTCCATTCATCTTCATGAATTCCAAATAAAGGCACAACTAATTCCATACCTAATTCCACTTCCCCTCCAAGACTATTCCTTACTATATTTTTTAACTTCATCGTCATGCATAAAGCATAATAAGTTCAACAAGTTGCATGCAATTTCCTCTCTCATATTGTAAGGCATAACAAGAACAAGCGGCACAATGCCAAAAAACGGAATGAAAATGAAAAGTTTCAGTTTTTGCATGACTAAAATATTCAACAGGTAAAATTTTCTTTGCTTTGATTTTCATTTCCCTTTCACTTTTTTGCCATGTTGAAAAAAGCTTAAACAGAAGGCAGAAAGTGGATGTGAAGGCACAAAAACATTAATAAACAATGGCAACTAGTTTGTGCTGTTTCTTGGTGGTGGTGGTGGAGGGGAGGCTTTTTTGATTAAATAATAAGAACAATTTGTTTTGTATGTTTCAGGAATTAGATGTGGAATTTGTTGGTGGATGGGATGTTTGTGGCCTTCTTTGTCTTTGGTTTTGCGTCTTTTTTGCATCTCATTGTTCTGTGTTTTCATTAGCATCTCTGTCTTTGTGTCTGTAGTTCCGATTATTGCATCTTTAGTTTTGCATCTTTGGTTTTTGCATCTTCATATTTTTGCATCTTAAATTTTTGCGTCTTCAATTTTTTGCATCTTCAATTTTTGCATCTTCAATCTTTTTACATCTTCAATTTTTTTTGCATCTTCAGTTTTTTACGCATCTTCGATTTTTTGCAACTACAATTTTTGCATCTTAAATTTTTCTGCATCTTCAGTATTTTGCGTCTTCATTTTTTGCTTCTTCAATATTTTTGCATCTTCATTTTTGCATATCAGACTTTGCATCTTCAAATTTTTTGTATCTTTTATCTTTTATTTTTGCATCTTCAATTTTTGCATCTTTAATTTTTGCATCTTCAATTTTTGCATCTTCAATTTTTTGCATCTTCAATTTTTTGCATCTTCAATATTTTTGCATCTTCAATTTTTTGCATCTTTAATTTTTTGCATCTTCAATATTTGCATCCTCAATTTTTGATTCTTCAGTTTTTGCATCTTCAATTTTTTGTATCTTCAATATTTTTGCATCTTCAATTTTTTGCATCTTTAATTTTTTGCATCTTTAGTTCAGCATCTCTTCTTTTGCATCTTCATTCAACAATCCCCGCTTCCATTTGTAACAAAAATGCTTTTGCATTTCATTTCCATTTCCGTCGCAATTTCCCTTTTTGTGTCTTCTTCCTATCTCCATCCCTTCCTCCTCCTCATCATCCATTGTCTGCATATGTTTGCATTATCTGGAAATAATGAGAAAATTTTCCTTTCTTTCTGTTCTCTTATCATCGCAAGCAATTACAATCCACGTGCTGAAACCACCAGCTTAATGTTGAAAATTTATCGGCAGTAGAATTGTGTGTGTTAGCGCAATTATTTCATTATTAAACAAGTCGGCAGATGGCTTAGGCTGTGGTTGTGGTGAATATTTATGACTTTTGGACGGTCAGAATGAGAAATAAAAGAGAATATTTGAGAGAAGCTTAATAAGCATGTTGTGGTGCTGATATGAATTATGAAATAGTTGCATTAAAGTTTCATTTTCGTTTTTTTTGCTTCTTTTTTTTGGGTGGAAATGTTGAAATGAGGAATATTGGATATTGTCGATGATGCCAAATTGGAGTCAAGTTGGGCTCGAGTCTTACTTGAGTCTAGCTCAAGTGTAGTTTCAGTATAGTCGAGCGTAGTCGAGTCTAGATGAGCGTAGTTGAGTCTAGTCGAGTCTAGTCGAGCGTAGGCGAGTCTAGTCGAGCGTAGTCGAGTCTAGTCGAGCGTAGTCGTGTCTAGTCGAGCGTACTCGAGTCTAGTCGAGTCTAGTCGAGCGAAGTCGAGTCTAGTCGAGTGTAGTCAAGTCTAGTCGAGCCTAGTTCTAGTCTAGTCGAGCGTAGTCGAGTCTAGTTGAGCTTAATCGAGTCTTGTCGAGCGTTGATGAGTCTAGTCGAGCGAAGGTAAGTCAAGTCGAGCGAAGTCGAGTCTAGTCGAGCGTAGTCGAGTCTAGTCGAGCGAAGTCGAGTCTAGTCGAGCGTAGTCGAGTCTAGTCGAGCGTAGTGAAGTCTAGTCGAGCGTAGTCAAGTCTAGTCGAGCGTAGTCAAGTCTAGTCGAGCGTAGTCAAGTCTAGTCGAGCGTAGTCAAGTCTAGTCGAGCGTAGTCAAGTCAGGTCGAGTGTAGTCGAGTCTAGTCGAGCGAAGTCGAGCGTAATTGAGTCTAGTCGAGCGTAGTCAAGTCTGGTCGAGCGTACTCGAGTCTAATCGAGCGTAATCGAGCGAAGTCCCATTTTCCCACTCTCCTAATTGATTGCATTTCCATTCTTATCCCAAATTCATCCCCCTTCAAATCACTTCACTGTCTCCCCATTTCCCAATAACATCCCATCATGTCACATCCATCCACAGCTATGCATAGTCGATGTAATCTAAAAATAAATATAAAACAAAATATGATTTTATGTCATGCAATGAAGTTATAAAAAAATTAATTGCGATCACATCACAGTAAGAGATAGACACAGAACAGAGCATGTTCATAACATTGTACAGGGGATGGGTTCCGATATAGCAATTATGGCACATTTTGTTGTTGATAATTTCATTAAGTGTTGGATGAGAACAGAGACTCGAATCGTGCCTTACTATGACTTCATTAAAATTTTATTCAATGACTCGATACCTTTTTTCGTACATTAAACTTTTTTAGAAGGCACTGAGGAATGGGAAGTGAATTTGATTACTTTAAATGATAATCATGACAATATTCAATTTAAATATAATTAAATTGGCGCCAAATGGACTTGCTGTATTATTGTTGTGGCGATTTAATGGTTGATTTGTGAAATTATGAATGGGAATTGATGGTGCTTTAGTTCCTGTGCTGTTATGAGTGACAAACTGACTCGATTCGCTCGACCAGACTCTGATGTCGCTGGACAACTAAACTTACCTTCGCTCGACTAGACTCATCAACGCTCGACAAGACTCGATTAAGCTCAACTAGACTCGACTACGCTCGACTAGACTAGAACTAGGCTCGACTAGACTTGACTACGATCGATTAGACTCGAGCTAGACTTGAATTTGTTTGGAGTTAGACTCAAATTGGACTCGAGCTTGATTTGAGCTAGATTGAACTAGAGGGTAGCTAGATTCAGACTAGAGTCGAGCTAGACTCGGATTAGAGTCCAGTTGGACTTGGACTAGAGTCGAGCTAGACTTGGATCAGATTCGAGCTAGACTTGGATTAGATTCGAGCTAGACCCGAACTAGAGTCGAGCTAGACACAAACTTGAACTAAGAGTCGAGCTAGTCACAGCAAAATTCAGTTAGACTTGTCTAGACTCGACCAGATTGAAGCAATTGATTGACTAAAGCTCTCAACATTCCTTTCTACCACAAAACTTCTCCGAAAAATATCTCCCAAAACCTCAAAAAGCACAAGAGAAAAAAATCGAGAGAATTTCTCATCCATATTCCCAAACATATTTTCTACACC
>NW_027226192.1:0-20410 GCF_022539635.2 Chironomus tepperi | reverse complement strand
GAGTCTTGTGTGGACAGTGAATGTTATTAAAACAACAATTTTGGAGTTAAAAGGGACAATTGTTTCAAGGGTTGAGTTCTGAAATACAAAACCGTTTCAACAGAATGGTTTAGGTTTAAACGAAATATATATATAATAGCTGGTTGTTTGAGGAGAGTTGGTAAATAAATATATTCGTGTGTTCTAAAAGCACTAAAATATAAAAGCGTAAAAACCCCCAGGAGCTTTAGAGTAATATAACGTAATCTAATGAAAATAAAAGCGTGTAATAAAGAGGTCTAATATGAACCGAAACACGGAAGTTGAAGAGGGTAACTTGAGGGAATACTGAGTGGAAAAAAAATTGCAAGCTTACACAAATGAAATGCTCATTTGTACCTTAAAGGCGGACGTTGCCTTAAGCCCTGCGTTCGTTATGTAGCATGTAAATTTGAATAATCAGTTATGGTTTGAACATGTGATGAATTCCCTGTTGAGTTAGATTGAATATCACTATTCTCTGATTCAATTTAGGTTGAACGTCAGTCGTGTTCATCCTACTGTTTCAAACAAATGTATGTTCAGGTGAAATAGTAATCGACATTTTAGGGATCCGGAAAAGAATGTGATGCGTAAAAAACAAGTAAATTATATTACTATTAGCCTCTCTCATTCATTCCTAGTCTGACCGTCTAGTGGTGGATCCCGTTAGTAAGACGCAAAGTCTGAAGCAAACTAAGATTAGGTTATAATCACTGCCTAAGCCAATATATTGTTGGAGTAACGTGACGAGGGCTGAATGGTATGAAGGTGTAATATCATATTACCTCAGGGCACCTGGCACACCCTGTTGTATAAGTGCCTTATCCCTCTATTCCGGACCTCTGGGGGGATGGACCGTTGTTGTTTTGTCGCGGTACACGTGGGATCAAAAATGGGTTTTAATAATTTTTTTAATATTTTATACGGCGGAGGTGAATCAAAAAAGGTTGCAGAACGTAGACGAGCAAAGGCTCGTCAAAAATACAAAGAAAAACAAGCAAATGAGGATGAAATGGCTAGGAATGCTAGAAATGCAAAGAGACGTGAACGACATTTGAGTATACCTGAGGAAATACGTTCACAAAGGCGTGAACGTAACAATATTTCACAATCTCAGGTTAGAGGAAATGAGACTCAAGAACAATATGCTGCACGGCTTGAACGAGATCGTGGAACGCATGCTGCTCGTAGAGATAACGAATCTCAACAGCAACACGGCTCGCAGTATGCGTAGAGATAGAATCTCACGCAATACGCTCTTGAACGAGATCGTGATTCGCATGCAGCTCGTAGAGATAACGAATCTCAACAGCAGTATGCAGCACGGCTCGAACGAGATCGTGATTCGCATGCAGCTCGTAGAGATAACGAATCTCAACAGCAGTATGCAGCACGACTCGAAAGAGATCGTGAATCGCATGCAGCTCGAAGAGATAACGAATCTCAAGAGCAATATGCAGCACGGCTCGAACGAGATCGTGAATCGCATGCAGCTCGAAGAGATATTGAAACTCAAGAGCAATACGAATTTCGGCTCGAACGAGATCGTGAATCGCATGCAGCTCGAAGAGATAACGAATCTCAAGAGCAATATGCAGCACGGCTCGAACGAGATCGTGAATCGCATGCAGCTCGAAGAGATATCGAAACTCAAGAGCAATACGAATCTCGACTCGAAAGAGACCGTGAATCGCATGCAGCTCGAAGAGATAACGAATCTCTAGAACAACATGCGACACGTCTTGAACGTGATCGTAATGCACATAGGGCTCTTAGATCTCAACAGAATCGAAGTATTAATGCATTTAACACTGCTATTAATACGTTTTGTGATTTGGTCTGCGATGTATGTAAGAAGATGTGTTATCCAGCTCAAATAACTCGCTGCACACCAAGCAATGCAGCAATGAGCTATTTACCAGATGCGTTGGTTGAAAAAGGAGTATTGGAGGTTTGTTATCGTTGTAAGAAACATCTTACAAGCAACAAACAAACACATCCTTCGAAAGCATATTGGAACAGCTTAGATCCGGGAGAAATCCCAGATGAGATTCTAGATCTTACTCTTGTCGAGAAGCGTTTACTTTGCAGAATAAAAGCATTTGTTCGAATTGTACGGCTACAAGGTCGATTTGGCCAATTGGGTTTTAAAGGACAAGCCATTCTTTTTGCCCAAGACATATTTGAGGTAACAGAAGCATTACCAAACATGTTACCAATATCAACACAAGACTCTGGAGTGGTCGTTGTAACTGAATGTCTCGAAAATATTGAATATACACGTGAGTTTACAGTCTCACGTGATAAAATTTTCAGAGCATTAAATTGGCTAATCAGCAACAATCCATTGTATCAAGACGTCACGATTGATACAAATGCCAGAATTGAACAAAGTGACATTATTCGAGTACAGGCACCTCGAAGAGTAATACAAGAACCAAGAGGACAGTATAAGGATTGTAATTCTGTGTCAAAAATTTTGCAAGCATCACATCATCAGGGTAATTTAACACTTTACCCTGATACTAACGGTAGACAATGTTGTGCGATGGCATTCGCAAATATAGTCAGAGCAAGCATCACTGCTCCACGTCTATGGACAAAGATGATGCTTGATGAGAATATGTTTTCTGGTGACGACATTTATAAGCAAGTAGTTAGATTATCTAATGAATTGCCAAATGTTGAGCCAGTTAACGAAGATGGTTACCTAGCAGTTAGCGATCTTGCAGTCTTAAAACACGACTTTGTCATGTTAGAACAGTCATTTGCATTCGACTGTGCAGACAGCCCTCCTTGGTTTGGTAATTTAAAAGACATTCTTAATGATTTTGAACCACCATTGGAAGAGGAGGAAGAAGAACAATATCGTATGCGTCCTCTAATAAGGTCTCTTGAAAAACTGTTTCGATATCACAGTGCAGGCATTTTCATTGCTCGAAGCAAATGTTTTGGAGTCATATTAAATGACGGTAAATATTACTTCACCGATTCACATGCATGTGGTCCAAAAGGTTCGGCATGTAGAAAAGATGAAAATGGAAATGCATGTGTTATTGAATGTGATACATTAGTCGAACTGGTGAGAGTCTGCAAACGTGCTACTTCAACGAAAAACGAGCCTTATACACTCGATTACATTGATGTACGCGTCAAAGACTCAGACAATGTATGTGTAGAGGTAGAGCAAACTGCAAGTGTTGTTCAAATTCAGCAGTTTGAAACAACACCAATGAGTCATGAATTGTGTTCAGTTCCAATTCAAACATCAATGATGGCTCCAATAGACTTGGCACAGCCTGACTTGGAAGAGTACGTCGATGTGTCTAATAATCTCAATGAAATTAGAAGAAAAACTACTAATAATATTGTGAATATTAGACACGAACCTAAGCACGAGGAATTTGCTTGGTTCGACCTCTTCCCTTACGGAAAGAACGGTTTAAAGGAGGACAGCAGAGCTGTTAGTATCACTCCTTTAGACTATTTTCAATCACGAATCCTTTCCAATGACTCTCGTTTTCAGTCGAGTGCTTATCTATTCTATGCTCTTTCAATGAAAGAGTTGAGCAATGTGAAATCCATGATTTCAACATGTGCAAAGAAATTGAGAACAGGCGAAGGGGAAATTGATGATGTACATTTGATCATGCGCAATGTACGAGGATCATCAGCTTATTGGAGAAATGCTCTCACTGATTTGATTGCTCAAATCAGATGTCTCGGACCTCCTACATATTTTATTACTTTAAGTTGTAATGATCTCAATTGGTCTGACATGCGAATAGCATTGCTTAAAGCTGATGGAAGGGGAGATGTTGATCCAAGTAGCCTTACGATTAACGACACGCAGTTGCTGGTTGAAAAGTACCCAGTGATCGTTAGTCGACATTTCATGATACGTCTCAATGCCTTTATGAAATACATCAAGAGTAATGATGTATTAGGTGGAAAGGTTAATGATTACTGGTGGCGCATTGAATTTCAAAATCGTGGAAGTCCTCATGCCCATATGTTATTTTGGGTTGAGAACCATCCCGATTTTGACACACCAGAAGGCATTGAGACTCTTGATAAGGTGGCTACTTGTCATATGCCAGAAGAGGGCTCAGAGTTGTACGAAATGGTAAAAAAGTGTCAAATTCACCATCATACTCATACGTGTAATAAAAATGATCCAAACATTGTATGTAGATTTGGCTTCCCAAGACGCGAAAGCGATGCAACGAAAATTATTGGAACCACGTCTGATGAATTCATACGAAATAATAACAGAACTTGCGTTCTGAAGCGTACAAGGCAGGAAAGATGGGTTAACAACTACAACCCATCAATATTAGTACTATGGCAGGGAAACATGGATATTCAGCCATGTGGTTCTAATGAGTCAGTTGCATACTATGTTGCAAAGTATCTGGGTAAGGCCGAACCAGAGAATATGGAACCAGCATTCGCTCAAGCAATTCGAGAAATCAGAAGAGAGGACTCTAGTATATCGCTCAAAATGTTCAAAATCTGCATGAAAATTTTGAATGAACGGCAGATATCGGCCTGCGAAGCTGTTTTTCGGTTGAGTCATCTTAATTTAAGAGGAAGCTCACGAAAAACTGTGTTTTTAAACACAAGAGTGAAGGACCAACGATACCACGTCCTTCAATTTGGTGCCGATGATCAAGGAATGGGTTTTTTCCTTAGCATGATCGAGCGATACGAACAGCGTCCACTAGAGCCTCAACACGGATTCTCATTTGAAGACATGAGTCTACTTGAGTTTGCAATGCTATTTGAAGCATATTATCCAAAGCGTGCGATTGATAATGAGGAAAATATTGATCGCGACGCGTATGGTGATGATGACGAAAATACAAGACGACGGTTAATACGATTACAAAACAATCTTAAAATGTCAATTCGTACAACTCCAGCGGTAGTGAAAGTTCCATACTTCATTGCTGCTAATGATCCTCAAAATTACTATTATAGTCTTCTCTTGCAGTATAAGCCTTTCAGACAAGAGACAGAGTTGTTGGAAGGCTATAACACAGCAAGAGAAGCTTTTCTGGCTAATGAAACTGATCTTATGGAAATGAGTATAAGAATGCGCACATATCGTGAACGAGACCGGCAATTAGAAATTGCCTTTAATCAGGCTCATGCATTCCAAGTTCTTCAACAGCCTGAGGCGTTCGGTTATGAAGACGATGAAGGCGAAGAATTGGATATGCCTGAACATGTCATGAATAATGACGAGTTTACGAGTGCACAACAGGCAATGAACATTGGACAGAGAGAGTTGTTTAACAATATTACACAAAGTATTGCTGCTCAAATGGCAGGAAGTCAACATCGTGAACGATTGTTTATTACTGGTGGAGCTGGTACTGGTAAAACTTTTCTGTTCAATGTTCTTAAAAATCAGGTGAGTCGTTGTTATGGCGATCAAAATGGATTGAGTAGTGTAAAAGTTGGTGCGTTAAGTGGTGTTGCTGCTCATTTAGTTGGTGGAGCGACACTGCATTCTATGCTTAAATTGCCAATCCAAAAGAAAGGTCAAATTGCAAATATGGGTCAATTAACTGGCATATATTTAACTAATATGAGAAAGTTGTGGAGAGATGTCAAATTTCTATTCATTGACGAAATCTCGTTAGTATCTTATAAAGTGCTCACAATGATTGATGCAAGGTTAAAGGAACTTAAGAATAATACAAGTCTGTTTGGTGGTTTGAATATTTTGGTATTTGGTGATTTGCTGCAATTACCACCAGTTAATGGTAGTCCGATCTTTGTTCAACCTCTAACCATGCATGGTATTCATCTTTGGCATCTCTTTGGCCTAGTGGAGTTGACACAGAATATGCGTCAACAAGGTGACACTACCTTTGTGGATTTGTTAAATGCATTAAGGGTGGGTGAAATGCGTCAAGAGCACTTTCAGATACTAACGAGAAAGGTGTCAGTTGATGATGTTGGTGATTTTGCCATTGACAAAGCACTGCGTATAAAACCAACTAATGAGATGGTAGATGAACACAATGCACGTGTTATTGAAAAATATCAACTAGAAAATCAAGTTGAAATGTTCACTATTGTTGCCCAAGATCAATTGGTAGATAGCACTAGAATTGTAACTGCTGAACAATTAGCAAGGATGGTTTCCAATGACATCCGTTTGACTGGTGGTCTACCAAGAGAATTAACTCTCTTCGTTGGAGCAAAGGTGATGCTTCGAACAAATATTGATATATCGAAGGGTTTAGTAAATGGAAATATTGGTCATATCACTGAGATCATTTGGCCTTTATTCCGAAGAGCTCAAGTGTATGCCAATGACATACCTTCTGTTAAGATTGATTTTGGAAAAGACGGTATACACCTTGTTGAACCAAAATCACTTCAATTTCCCGCCAAATCATCATCTGATGGTTTGATTGAACGAAGAATGTTACCAATAACCCTCTCTTGGGCATCAACTGTGCACAAAATGCAAGGATGCACTGTGGATATTGCGAAGGTTTACCTGGGATCAGCGTTGTTTGCAAAAGGTCAAGCTTACGTTTCATTAAGCCGTGTCCGCTCTTTGGACGGATTACAGATTGATGAACTTGACTGTAGTAGACTTATGGGAAAAGGTTGTTGCAACACTGATGCCCTAAAGGAGATGGTACGGATGCGAAACTACCGACCACCTCCTATGTAGTATGTTTGGATGGTACAAATTCAGTTCGCATATTGCATTGGAGAGATTCTGTTCAAGCCACATAGTGGGGCGAATAAGATGTTACCTAGTGTAGTATGGAGCGGAGTCTGAACGCTTTAAGCCATTCGCTGATTGGCATTGGACATTAAATTAAATTATACATCCAAACAGCTACAATGGTAAACCGTGCGAGTGTGATTTGTTTTGACCATAATTGACCATATTTAAGAGCCTGATTTAAGATAGTCATAAGTGCGCGTAGATAGTTCCGATATGTGTGTATTAGAGAGTTAAACAGTTGCCAATTTCAATGCTCTATACATTGGTGACATTGTCCAAGCCACATAGTGGGGCGGTTAAACTAATCCTAGTGTAAAGTTGCAAAGAAATTGGTGATATTCGCATTCTGCACTGGAGAAATCTGTTCAAGCCACATAGTGGGGCGAACGAGATAGTATTCGGTGTAGTATGGAGCGGAGTCCAAACGCTTTAAGCCATCCAGGAGGTTGGCATTGGACATAAAGACATCATATTAGTGAGAGCAAAATTAAAAGCACATGTGTGGAGATAACAGATATATTTATAATTAAGTCATTGCATAACAATTATGTCCGAATCTATATTTACTCACTATATTGGAGACGTTGTCCAAGCCACATAGTGGGGCGGTTAAACTAACTGATATAGATGATGTAAAGAGGATTTGGATAAACCGCACATTACATTGGAGAGATCTGTTCAAGCCACATAGTGGGGCGAATAAGATGTTATCTAGTGCTTTTGTGGAGCGGGTCCAAACGCTTTAAGCCATTCGCTGATTGGCATTGGACATCAAGAGGATGCGATCAAGAGGTATAGATGGATTGGAGGATTAATGAGTGATCAATAAGTATTGAAACTTATTGACTTAGAGTAATGTGCACATTTGCAAAACAGTTACTTCGAGATTTAGAAGGAACTAAAGCAAAGGTGCTACAAAGTAAAAAACACGCTTTTAAAAAAGACTAAAAAAATGTCCTAAAAAGTAGTAAATAAAAAAAAACGTTAAAAAAAAACTTTTTAAAAAACACGCTTTTAAAAAAGACTAAAAAACTTAAAAGAAAAATGTCCTAAAAATTAGTAAATAAAAAAAAACGTTAAAAAAAAACTTTTTAAAAAACACGCTTTTAAAAAAGACTAAAAAACTTAAAAGAAAAATGTCCTAAAAAGTAGTAAATAAAAAAAAAACGTTAAAAAAACTTTTTAAAAAACACGCTTTTAAAAAAAAGACTAAAAACTTAAAAAAAAAATGTTCTAAAAAGTAGTAAATAAAATAAAAGTCACGCTTCTTAAATAAAAATATTTAAAAAATTTGAAATTAAGAAAATAAGCTAAAATATTTTTCCAAAATATTCTTGTAGTAGTAAGAACACTATGACTTAAAAGCGTGGGGCGTTCGAAATTACTAGTGCAGTGTTAACACTAACTTCTTCTTTCGAACGCCCCACGCTTTTAAGTCATAGTGTTCTTGTACTACACAAGAATATTTTGGAAAAATATTTTAGCTTACTTTTCTTAATTTCAAATTTTTTTATTATATTTTTATGTTTTATTTAAGAAGCGTGACTTTTATTTTTTTATTTCCTACTTTTTAGAACATTTTTTTTAGTTTTTTAGTCTTTTTAAAAGCGTGTTTTTTAAAAAGTTTTTTTAAACGTTTTTTTATTTACTACTTTTTAGGACATTTTTTAGTCTTTTTAAAAGCGTGTTTTTTAAAAAGTTTTTTTTAACGTTTTTTTTTTATTTACTACTTTTTAGGACATTTTTTTCTTTAAGTTTTTTAGTCTTTTTTAAAAGCGTGTTTTTTTAACGTTTTTTTTTTATTTACTACTTTTTAGGACATTTTTTTAGTCTTTTTTAAAAGCGTGTTTTTTAAAAGTTTTTTTTCGCAACGTTTTTTTTTATTAACTACTTTTCAGTCTTGTTAATCCAAGGAAAATTTTTATTAAACTTTTTTTTCTACAATCAACAGAAATGTTCAGTTTTCAAGCGTGTTGGAAAATTTTCACACTCGCTTCGCTCCGTTCAGGTCGCAAATTTGTGAGCTTCGCTCAACTTAAGTCTGATTGTTATCAGGTCACAGTAGTGTCGGACTCCAACTTCGCTTCGCTTCGTTCGTCCGACTGCTATTGGGTCACAATAGTGTCGGACTCCACTTCGCTTCGCTTCGTTCGTCCGACTGTTATTAGGTAACAGTAGTGTCGGACTCCACTTCGCTTCGTTCGACTTTATTGGGTCATAAGAGTGTCGGAAAACCGGACTTCGTTCGACTTCGTTCGTCCGACATAGGTAATTGTCGGACTCCACTTCGCTTCGCTTCGTTCGCCCGACTGTTATTAGGTAACAAATAGTGTCGGACTCCACTTCGCTTCGCTTCGTTCGCCCGACTGTTATTGGGTAACAGTAGTGTCGGACTCCACTTCGCTTCGCTTCGTTCGTCCGACTGTTAGTAGGTAACAGTAGCGTCGGACTCCACTTCGTTTTCGTTCTGCCCGACTTCATGGCCACTTTGGCGTTCGTCCGACTGTTATTCAGGTAACAGTAGTGTCGGACTCCACTTCGCTTCGCTTCGTTCGCCCGACTGGAATTGGAGATCACAATAGTGTCGGACTCCACTTCGCTTCGCTTCGTTCGTCCGACTGTTATTAGGTAGTAGTGTCGGACTCCACTTCGCTTCGCTTCGTTCGCCCGACTGTTATTGGGTCACAATAGTGTCGGACTCCACTTCGCTTCGCTTCGTTCGTCCGACTGTTATTAGGTAACAATAGTGTCGGACTCCACTTCGCTTCGCTTCGTTCGTCCGACTGTTATTAGGTCACAGTAGTGTCGGACTCCACTTCGCCTTCGCTTCGTTCGACTGTTATTAGGTCACAGTGTCGGACTCCACTTCGCTTCGCTTCGTTCGTCCGACTGTTAGGTTGTCAGTAGTGTCGGACTCCACTTCGCTTCGCTTCGTTCGTCCGACTGTTATTAGGTAACAGTAGTGTATGGACTCCACTTCGCTTGGAAGTGCTTCGTTCGGATCCGACTGTTATTGGTCACAATAGTGTCGGACTCCACTTCGCTTCGCTTCGTTCGTCCGACTGTTATTAGGTAACAGTAGTGTCGGACTCCACTTCGCTTCGTTTCGTTCGCCCGACTGTTATTAAGTCACAATAGTGTCGGACTCCACTTCGCTTAAGTCGCTTCGTTCGTAACCGACTGTTGTTAGGTTTTAACAGTAGTGTCGGACTCCACTTCGCTTCGCTTCGTTCGCCCGACTGTTATTAACTACACAAATAGTGTCGAAAGACTCCAGCTTCGCTTCGTTCGCGCCAGACTGTTATTAGACAGTAGTGTCGGACTCCACTAAAATGCGCTTCGAATCACGTTCGCCCGACTGTTATTAGATCACAGGCGGACTCCACTTCGCTTCGCTTCGTTCGCCCGACTGTTATTAGGTCACAGTAGTGTTCGTAAAACTGATTACCAAGTACAATAGTGTACTATTGACTTGAGAAAGAGTTAAACAAAGTTTTAACTAAGTTCAAACTGTATGAACTATTTAAAATACTTAAAAACCATTAGTATGAAACAGTAATAGGAACACGGTTGACGTTCAACCTGAATTGAATCAGAGAATAGTGAAATTCAATCTAACTCATCAGGGAATACATCACATGTTCAACCATAACTGATCATTCAAATATTATGAGTGTTAGGAATATGCATCGAAAATTTTTAACGCAAAAAGGCGGATGTCACAGAGTCCTTGCGTTTCGTTATGGACTCTGTGGCATCCGCCTTTAATAATTTACCCAATACCACATCATTTCCTCCTGAATCATCCATAGTCTTCTAACGACTTTGGAATAGTATAACACTATCACACCTCCTATGTATAATTATTAGAAGTTAGCCACATAGATGGAAATGCATCGAGAATTTTTAACGCAAAAAGGCGGATGTCACAGAGTCCTTGCGTTTCGTTATGGACTCTGTGGCATCCGCCTTTAATAATTTACCCCATACCACATCATTTCCTCAATCATCCATAGTCTTCTAACGACTTTGGAATAGTATAACACTATCACACCTCCTATGTATAATTATTAGAAGTTAGCCACATAGATGGAAATGCATCGAGAATTTTTAACGTAAAAAGGCGGATGTCACAGAGTCCTTGCGTTTCGTTATGGACTCTGTGGCATCCGCCTTTAATAATTTACCCAATACCACATCATTTCCTCAATCATCCATAGTCTTCTAACGACTTTGGAATACTATAACATCATCACACCTTCTATGTATTACTATTAAACCACTTTGCCATTAAAGCCTACTTCGTTTGTTCCTGATTACTCAGGTTAACAGGTACAACTGCAGTGAAAGTGAAGTTATGATGTTTGAATCATAGATGCGAGAGGCTAGTTGCAACAATGTTGCATATATTACGCTTCAGCACCTTTTTATTACACGCTTTTATTTGACTTACTCTGTCTGTCTTTCTGTCTTTCTTTCTTTCTGTCTTTCTGTCTGTCACGTTCAAAATTTGTGACTCTTTTTTCGACCACTTCTACTGGTCCAATCATGCTGATTTTTTTTATACGTGTGTATTCCGGAGGGCAATTTGATATTTTGCCATCATTAAATCGCTAACTCGCTTCCTTATATTTTAATTAATTATTTAAATTTTTATATGGGAAAAAATATGAAAAAATCCATTGTCAATTATGTGTATTTTTAATTTTCATTAACCAGACTGTATATCGAACCGGAAATTAATTCATATGATTAACTAAACATCGATTAATAATATAAATTATTAGTTAAATTATAATGTCAATCTGTTCAGGATATTTAAGTAAGACAAAAAATATAACGAGTGATTTTCTCGCGGATATTCTTAGCAAAAATTTGAATTCCAAAAAAAAACCGTTACATTCAAATCTTCAGAAATTCGTTAATTTTGTTGAATTTCAATAACCTGGATGTTACTGGATCTTGATATACTGTATAAATAGGATCCTGGATGTTACTGGATCTCAGTATAAATATGGTCCTGTATGTTACTGGATCTTGTTATACTGTATAAATATGGTCCTGGATGTTACTGGATCTTGTTATACTGTATAAATATGATCCTGGATGTTACTGGATCTTAATATACTATGTAAATATGGTCCTGGATGTTACTGGATCTTGTTATACTGTATAAATATGGTCCTGGATGTTACTGGATCTTGTTATACTGTATAAATATGATCCTGGATGTTACTGGATCTTGTTATACTGAATAAATATGGTCCTGGATGTTACTGGATCTTAATAAACTGTATAAATATGGTACTGGATGTTACTGGATCTTGATATACTGTATAAATATGATCCTGGATGTTACTGGATCTTAATATACTATGTAAATATGGTCCTGGATGTTACTGGATCTTGTTATACTGTATAAATATGGTCCTGGATGTTACTGGATCTTGATATACAGTATAAATATGGTCCTGGATGTTAATGTAGACAAAAAAAAATGAGATCAAATGCAAAAAAGACTGTTGTACGGTTCCAATACAAATTTGACTACACTTCACAAGACTAATTATTAGATGTTGAAGGGTTTTGTAAGAAATCTCACTATACTTCACAATAGGAATAATCATTTGCTATTAGTAGTTCAGGTCTAAAACTGTTCTGTGGCAGTACGGTTTTTGTAACTCAAAAGTGTGGTATTAGTTCCCATATAGGTTCGACTGTACTAGATACACACACAAACACGGCTTATCCATATTAATTTAATAAATTGAATTAATCAATTTAAAATGAGGACCTGGGTTTTTTACTCATATGGCAACAACAGAAAGTTTGTATGGCCATCATGACATGTTTGTGTAATAAGCAAAAACGGTTTCTTTGCACATATACAAAGTATTGTGGAAGGCTATACCAAAGTCGTATAGTCCCTACAATTTTGGTGTAAATATTCACAACCTATAAGAGTTAAGGTTTAAAATTTTTGAAACGAAACGCTGAGCTAAGTAATTTAAGTGGGGTTAGCGTAGGATGTAATATCTAAAATACACCACAGAGATGCGGTAATGTAAAACCGATAATAACTATTACAATATAAAAAGTCTTGTGTGGACAGTGAATGTTATTAAAAAACAATTTTGGAGTTGAAAGGTACAATAGTTTTAAGGGTTGAGTTCTGAATTACAAAACCGTTTCAACTGAATGGTTTAGGTTTAAACGAAATATATATATATATATATATATATATAATAGCTGGTTGTTTGAGAGTTGGTAAATAAATATATTCGTGTGTTCTAAAAGCACTAAAATATAAAAGCGTGTAAAAACCCCAGGAGCTTTAGAGTAATATAACGTAATCTAATGAAGAGAGAAATAAAAGCGTGTAATAAAGAGGTCTAATATGAACCGAAACACGGAAGTTGAGAGGGTAACTTGAGGGAATACTGAGTGGAAAAAAATTGCAAGCTTACACAAATGAAATGCTCATTTGTACCTTAAAGGCGGACGTTGCCTTAAGCCCTGCGTTTCGTTATGTGGCATCATAAATTTGAATGATCAGTTATGGTAAAACATTTGATGAAAATTCTCTGTTGAGTTAGATTGAATTTCATTATTCTCTGACCTAATTTAGGTTGAACGTCAGTCGTGTTTATCTTACTGTTTCAAACAAATGTATGTTCAAGGTGAAGTAGTCATCGACATTTTAGGGATCCGGAAAAGAATGAGATGCGTAAAAACAAGTAAATTATATTACTATTAGCCTCTCTCATTCAAGTACCTAGTCTGACCGTCTAGTGGTGGATCCCGTTAGTAAGACGCAAGTCTGAAGCAAACTAAGATTAGGTTATAATCACTGCCTAAGCCAATATATTGTTGGAGTAACGTGACGAGGGCTGAATGGTATGAAGGTGTAATATCATATCGCTAACGTACACCTCAGGGTACCTGGCACACCCTGTTGTATAAGTGCCTTATCCCTCTATTCCGGACCTCTGGGGGGATGGACCGTTGTTTGTCGCGGTACACGTGGGATCAAAAATGGGTTTTAGTAATTTTTTTAATATTTTATACGGCGGAGGTGGATCAAAGAAGGACGCAGAACGTAGACGAGCAAAGGCTCGTCAAAAATACAAAGAAAAACAAGCAAATGAGGATGAAATGGCTAGGAATGCTAGAAATGCAAAGAGACGTGAACGACATTTGAGTATACCTGAGGAAATACGTTCACAAAGGCGTGAACGTAACAATATTTCACAATCTCAGGTTAGAGGAAGAGAATCACATGAACAATGTGCAGCACGGCTTGAACGAGATCGTGAATCGCATGCAGCTCGAAGAGATAACGAATCTCAAGAGCAATATGCAGCACGGCTCGAACGAGATCGTGAATCGCATGCAGCTCGAAGAGATATTGAAACTCAAGAGCAATACGAATCTCGACTTGAACGAGATCGTGATTCGCATGCAGCTCGTAGAGATAACGAATCTCAACAGCAGTATGCAGCACGGCTCGAACGAGATCGTGATTCGCATGCAGCTCGTAGAGATAACGAATCTCAACAGCAGTATGCAGCACGACTCGAACGAGATCGTGAATCGCATGCAGCTCGAAGAGATAACGAATCTCAAGAGCAATATGCAGCACGGCTCGAACGAGATCGTGAATCGCATGCAGCTCGAAGAGATATTGAAACTCAAGAGCAATACGAATTTCGGCTCGAACGAAATCGTGAATCGCATGCAGCTCGAAGAGATATCGAATCTCAACAGCAATACGAATCTCGACTCGAAAGAGACCGTGAATCGCATGCAGCTCGAAGAGATATCGAAACTCAAGAGCAATACGAATCTCGACTCGAAAGAGACCGTGAATCGCATGCAGCTCGAAGAGATAACGAATCTCTAGAACAACATGCGACACGTCTTGAACGTGATCGTAATGCACATAGGGCTCTTAGATCTCAACAGAATCGAAGTATTAATGCATTTAACACTGCTATTAATACGTTTTGTGATTTGGTCTGCGATGTATGTAAGAAGATGTGTTATCCAGCTCAAATAACTCGCTGCACACCAAGCAATGCAGCAATGAGCTATTTACCAGATGCGTTGGTTGAAAAAGGAGTATTGGAGGTTTGTTATCGTTGTAAGACACATCTTACTAGCAACAAACAAACACATCCTTCGAAAGCATATTGGAACAGCTTAGATCCGGGAGAAATCCCAGATGAGATTCTAGATCTTACTCTTGTCGAGAAGCGTTTACTTTGCAGAATAAAAGCATTTGTTCGAATTGTACGGCTACAAGGTCGATTTGGCCAATTGGGTTTTAAAGGACAAGCCATTCTTTTTGCCCAAGACATATTTGAGGTAACAGAAGCATTACCAAACATGTTACCAATATCAACACAAGACTCTGGAGTGGTCGTTGTAACTGAATGTCTCGAAAATATTGAATATACACGTGAGTTTACAGTCTCACGTGATAAAATTTTCAGAGCATTAGAATGGCTAATCAGCAACAATCCATTGTATCAAGACGTCACGATTGATACAAATGCCAGAATTGAACAAAGTGACATTATTCGAGTACAGGCACCTCGAAGAGTAATACAAGAACCAAGAGGACAGTATAAGGATTGTAATTCTGTGTCAAAAATTTTGCAAGCATCACATCATCAGGGTAATTTAACACTTTACCCTGATACTAACGGTAGACAATGTTGTGCGATGGCATTCGCAAATATAGTCAGAGCAAGCATCACTGCTCCACGTCTATGGACAAAGATGATGCTTGATGAGAATATGTTTTCTGGTGACGACATTTATAAGCAAGTAGTTAGATTATCTAATGAATTGCCAAATGTTGAGCCAGTTAACGAAGATGGTTACCTAGCCGTTAGCGATCTTGCAGTCTTAAAACACGACTTTGTCATGTTAGAACAGTCATTTGCATTCGACTGTGCAGACAGCCCTCCTTGGTTTGGTAATTTAAAAGACATTCTTAATGATTTTGAACCACCATTGGAAGAGGAGGAAGAAGAACAATATCGTATGCGTCCTCTAATAAGGTCTCTTGAAAAACTGTTTCGATATCACAGTGCAGGCATTTTCATTGCTCGAAGCAAATGTTTTGGAGTCATATTAAATGACGGTAAATATTACTTCACCGATTCACATGCATGTGGTCCAAAAGGTTCGGCATGTAGAAAAGATGAAAATGGAAATGCATGTGTTATTGAATGTGATACATTAGTCGAACTGGTGAGAGTCTGCAAACGTGCTACTTCAACGAAAAACGAGCCTTATACACTCGATTACATTGATGTACGCGTCAAAGACTCAGACAATGTATGTGTAGAGGTAGAGCAAACTGCAAGTGTTGTTCAAATTCAGCAGTTTGAAACAACACCAATGAGTCATGAATTGTGTTCAGTTCCAATTCAAACATCAATGATGGCTCCAATAGACTTGGCACAGCCTGACTTGGAAGAGTACGTCGATGTGTCTAATAATCTCAATGAAATTAGAAGAAAAACTACTAATAATATTGTGAATATTAGACACGAACCTAAGCACGAGGAATTTGCTTGGTTCGACCTCTTCCCTTACGGAAAGAACGGTTTAAAGGAGGACAGCAGAGCTGTTAGTATCACTCCTTTAGACTATTTTCAATCACGAATCCTTTCCAATGACTCTCGTTTTCAGTCGAGTGCTTATCTATTCTATGCTCTTTCAATGAAAGAGTTGAGTAATGTGAAATCCATGATTTCAACATGTGCAAAGAAATTGAGAACAGGCGAAGGGGAAATTGATGATGTACATTTGATCATGCGCAATGTACGAGGATCATCAGCTTATTGGAGAAATGCTCTCACTGATTTGATTGCTCAAATCAGATGTCTCGGACCTCCTACATATTTTATTACTTTAAGTTGTAATGATCTCAATTGGTCTGACATGCGAATAGCATTGCTTAAAGCTGATGGAAGGGGAGATGTTGATCCAAGTAGCCTTACGATTAACGACACGCAGTTGCTGGTTGAAAAGTACCCAGTGATCGTTAGTCGACATTTCATGATACGTCTCAATGCCTTTATGAAATACATCAAGAGTAATGATGTATTAGGTGGAAAGGTTAATGATTACTGGTGGCGCATTGAATTTCAAAATCGTGGAAGTCCTCATGCCCATATGTTATTTTGGGTTGAGAACCATCCCGATTTTGACACACCAGAAGGCATTGAGACTCTTGATAAGGTGGCTACTTGTCATATGCCAGAAGAGGGCTCAGAGTTGTACGAAATGGTAAAAAAGTGTCAAATTCACCATCATACTCATACGTGTAATAAAAATGATCCAAACATTGTATGTAGATTTGGCTTCCCAAGACGCGAAAGCGATGCAACGAAAATTATTGGAACCACGTCTGATGAATTCATACGAAATAATAACAGAACTTGCGTTCTGAAGCGTACAAGGCAGGAAAGATGGGTTAACAACTACAACCCATCAATATTAGTACTATGGCAGGGAAACATGGATATTCAGCCATGTGGTTCTAATGAGTCAGTTGCATACTATGTTGCAAAGTATCTGGGTAAGGCCGAACCAGAGAATATGGAACCAGCATTCGCTCAAGCAATTCGAGAAATCAGAAGAGAGGACTCTAGTATATCGCTCAAAATGTTCAAAATCTGCATGAAAATTTTGAATGAACGGCAGATATCGGCCTGCGAAGCTGTTTTTCGGTTGAGTCATCTTAATTTAAGAGGAAGCTCACGAAAAACTGTGTTTTTAAACACAAGAGTGAAGGACCAACGATACCACGTCCTTCAATTTGGTGCCGATGATCAAGGAATGGGTTTTTTCCTTAGCATGATCGAGCGATACGAACAGCGTCCACTAGAGCCTCAACACGGATTCTCATTTGAAGACATGAGTCTACTTGAGTTTGCAATGCTATTTGAAGCATATTATCCAAAGCGTGCGATTGATAATGAGGAAAATATTGATCGCGACGCGTATGGTGATGATGACGAAAATACAAGACGACGGTTAATACGATTACAAAACAATCTTAAAATGTCAATTCGTACAACTCCAGCGGTAGTGAAAGTTCCATACTTCATTGCTGCTAATGATCCTCAAAATTACTATTATAGTCTTCTCTTGCAGTATAAGCCTTTCAGACAAGAGACAGAGTTGTTGGAAGGCTATAACACAGCAAGAGAAGCTTTTCTGGCTAATGAAACTGATCTTATGGAAATGAGTATAAGAATGCGCACATATCGTGAACGAGACCGGCAATTAGAAATTGCCTTTAATCAGGCTCATGCATTCCAAGTTCTTCAACAGCCTGAGGCGTTCGGTTATGAAGACGATGAAGGCGAAGAATTGGATATGCCTGAACATGTCATGAATAATGACGAGTTTACGAGTGCACAACAGGCAATGAACATTGGACAGAGAGAGTTGTTTAACAATATTACACAAAGTATTGCTGCTCAAATGGCAGGAAGTCAACATCGTGAACGATTGTTTATTACTGGTGGAGCTGGTACTGGTAAAACTTTTCTGTTCAATGTTCTTAAAAATCAGGTGAGTCGTTGTTATGGCGATCAAAATGGATTGAGTAGTGTAAAAGTTGGTGCGTTAAGTGGTGTTGCTGCTCATTTAGTTGGTGGAGCGACACTGCATTCTATGCTTAAATTGCCAATCCAAAAGAAAGGTCAAATTGCAAATATGGGTCAATTAACTGGCATATATTTAACTAATATGAGAAAGTTGTGGAGAGATGTCAAATTTCTATTCATTGACGAAATCTCGTTAGTATCTTATAAAGTGCTCACAATGATTGATGCAAGGTTAAAGGAACTTAAGAATAATACAAGTCTGTTTGGTGGTTTGAATATTTTGGTATTTGGTGATTTGCTGCAATTACCACCAGTTAATGGTAGTCCGATCTTTGTTCAACCTCTAACCATGCATGGTATTCATCTTTGGCATCTCTTTGGCCTAGTGGAGTTGACACAGAATATGCGTCAACAAGGTGACACTACCTTTGTGGATTTGTTAAATGCATTAAGGGTGGGTGAAATGCGTCAAGAGCACTTTCAGATACTAACGAGAAAGGTGTCAGTTGATGATGTTGGTGATTTTGCCATTGACAAAGCACTGCGTATAAAACCAACTAATGAGATGGTAGATGAACACAATGCACGTGTTATTGAAAAATATCAACTAGAAAATCAAGTTGAAATGTTCACTATTGTTGCCCAAGATCAATTGGTAGATAGCACTAGAATTGTAACTGCTGAACAATTAGCAAGGATGGTTTCCAATGACATCCGTTTGACTGGTGGTCTACCAAGAGAATTAACTCTCTTCGTTGGAGCAAAGGTGATGCTTCGAACAAATATTGATATATCGAAGGGTTTAGTAAATGGAAATATTGGTCATATCACTGAGATCATTTGGCCTTTATTCCGAAGAGCTCAAGTGTATGCCAATGACATACCTTCTGTTAAGATTGATTTTGGAAAAGACGGTATACACCTTGTTGAACCAAAATCACTTCAATTTCCCGCCAAATCATCATCTGATGGTTTGATTGAACGAAGAATGTTACCAATAATTCTCTCTTGGGCATCAACTGTGCACAAAATGCAAGGATGCACTGTGGATATTGCGAAGGTTTACCTGGGATCAGCGTTGTTTGCAAAAGGTCAAGCTTACGTTTCATTAAGCCGTGTCCGCTCTTTGGACGGATTACAGATTGATGAACTTGACTGTAGTAGACTTATGGGAAAAGGTTGTTGCAACACTGATGCCCTAAAGGAGATGGTACGGATGCGAAACTACCGACCACCTCCTATGTAGTATGTTTGGATGGTACAAATTCAGTTCGCATATTGCATTGGAGAGATCTGTTCAAGCCACATAGTGGGGCGAATAAGATGTTACCTAGTGTAGTATGGAGCGGAGTCTGAACGCTTTAAGCCATTCGCTGATTGGCATTGGACATTAAATTAAATTATACATCCAAACAGCTACAATGGTAAACCGTGCGAGTGTGATTGGGATTTGTTTTTTGACCATAATTGACCATATTTAAGAGCCTGATTTAAGATAGTCATAAGTGCGCGTAGATAGTTCCGATATGTGTGTATTAGAGGAGTTAAACAGTTGCCAATTTCAATGCTCTATACATTGGTGACATTGTCCAAGCCACATAGTGGGGCGGTTAAACTAACTAGTGTAAAGTTGCAAAGAAATTGGTGATATTCGCATTCTGCACTGGAGAAATCTGTTCAAGCCACATAGTGGGGCGAACGAGATAGTATTCGGTGTAGTATGGAGCGGAGTCCAAACGCTTTAAGCCATCCAGGAGGTTGGCATTGGACATAAAGACATCATATTAGTGAGAGCAAAATTAAAAGCACATGTGTGGAGATAACAGATATATTTATAATTAAGTCATTGCATAACAATTATGTCCGAATCTATATTTACTCACTATATTGGAGACGTTGTCCAAGCCACATAGTGGGGCGGTTAAACTAACTGATATAGATGATGTAAAGGATTTGAATAAACCGCACGATACATTGGAAGATCTGTTCAAGCCAT
>NW_027226191.1:0-20495 GCF_022539635.2 Chironomus tepperi | reverse complement strand
CATTCAAATGACTTTAAAACAAGAATCTAATATTAGATATATTAAGATATAGTAAGGATTTCAAAATTATCAAACAAAAATTTCATCACTGAGAACAAGAAGTAAATCTGCATGCAATCGATTAATAACAAGCATTATTATCAAAACAGATAATATTCAACATTTAATTCAACATGACTGTATAATTTTCAAACTTAAAAACTTCCCAAACTCTCACCAAAAAAGCTCAGCATTCATCAAGACACAAAAGCACATCAAAAAACTTTTCTCACGCTAGTAACTCGATTTTCAAAACATTCTTCTCAGTTTGTTATTACAAATAATCAAAAAGGTCGAAGAGAAACCGACAGCCATTATAGTTCTAAATTATATTACTTATCAGCATCGCCTCCTTCACGTGCAGTTCTTCTTTGAATACGCAATTTAGAAGTTAGAAGTGGACGTCATAACTGTAATTTGACTAAAGGCAGACATTTAAAGCAAAATTCAAATCTCAATCCAGTTCATCAGGTTCAGTGATTGATGACAATGGGTCCCCTATTGAGATGAATCAGGCAATTTTAGGATATTTAATTTAATAAATTCAACCAGGTAGTACATTATATCCAACAGATGCTCAACGACGTGCAATTATTGATCAACGGATGTACTATGACATAAATGTTTTTGAGAGAAATGCAGCAGCTATTGTGAGAAATTTGAGACATTTTCTAAAAATAATTTTTAATTTAAGACCTTGAATATTTTTTAGCGACCCATATTCCGTGAACCGAATCCACCACGACCATCCGACATCATTAAAGCTAAAATACGTGAATCTATGGAAACTCTAGACGGTTTTGTCAGCAAAAGTTTGTGGTTTGCCGGTGATTTACCAACAATTGCTGACTTGTCGATCCTCTCGAATGTCGCACAAATCAAGGCTTGCGGTTATGAGCTGTCAAGGCATCAGAACTTAAATCGATGGTATGGAATATGCAAGTCATTGCCGGGATTCGAGGAGAATGAACGAGGTGCTATTAAGCTAGGTGAAGTTTATCAAAGTCGAATGGGAAATCCATTTGAGACATATTGAAATTCTTTATTGGACATTGCACTGTATTAGTAAATATTGTGAATAACATTGACACTTGAAATTATTTTTTGTTTATTCCATTCCAATTCTACGCGTGGATTCTATTCCGTGCATGAATTTTAATCTCGTTTTTATAGAAAATTCTAAATAAAATTACTATCGCTTTTTGATACTGTAGATGAATATAATTTATTGGCCCTAATTCTGTATTTAATGAATTAAGGCAATTAAGATAACGTTTATCTCTTCTCAGTTCAAGGTTGTTGCGTTTGCGAATTTTTTAATTGGATTTTCGGGTAAGTGTAGTTGAGTTGAGCTTGTCAGAATTGCACATGGTGGAAAAATTTGAATAATAGTGTCCACAGGAGGGCAGATGTGACTTTGTCATCAAGTAGAAATCAGACAAAATCCACCAACATGCTAGAGTCATTCAGGTCTGTTCTCGAAAAACACATCGCATTCACCAGCGCACAAAAATGTCGATTTATTAACGGTTAGACTCTAAGTTGCTCTGATGACACCGTGACGGAAATGCAGCTCATTATGACGCTCGAGTGGACAATTCTCCGACTTTTTTACACCATGCGCCTTTCCAATAGTCTCTAGTGGTACCCAGCGATTGATCTAGTTTTCGACATCAGTGAGAGGTCATGAATCACAATTGATCTGTACGGTCAACGAAATAAGCAATTAAGTACCTTTCGAGAATTCTAAATGACAATATCCCGCATAATTAGATTATTTAGATTAAATGTCTTAAATTATTTCAATAAATTTCTCAATAAATAAATTGATTTCTCATTCAATGAATTAAATTTGAATTGTATGTCTATAATTTGACTGGAAGTGGACAACTGCGTATTTTAAAGAAACAACAATATACTAATAAATAATGAATGTTGTATACATTATGTATGACTGAATCATAAACAATTTTGTCACAAATAAAGAGAGAGATTCTCGGCCTTGATCATGAATTTGTTTGTTATCTCTTAGAATTGAAGTTTGAAGCAGAGCTCGAAGTTGAATTGAATTTAATATGCAGGAGAGGCGACTAAATTCAACTCTTTATACAAACTCCTAATTGAGTTGCCTTTTCCATACAAAATTCTAGTAGATTTTTGGATCTGGTTTGATATTGTTTAAATTGATCTTTATGACAGCTCATATGCAAATTTGAAGTACACACTCAAAATTACGACTATAGCTTACTATCCCAAAGAGCACATGCCGAGGTATCAATCCTAAATCCAAGTTTAAGTCTCCAAGTTCATCAAGTTTGAATCTCGCTGGCCTGAGGTCTTATTTTATATCGATTAACCGATTTGTGCTGTTTAGGATTTGGTGTTAATTAATCAATGCCATAGATCAAACCCCTGCAAAACCAAAACAACAACATTTAACTCAATTTCTTTCCAAGACATATTGAGCTAATTGACTCATTCACGCATATGTTTCTCTTTCATTGCTTTGTAAACAAGTCAATCCATTCTCAATTTTTGCTGCTCAATTTTCTCTCTCATTTCTTTACTCACCCAAAAATTCTTTATCTTATCTGCTGCTCATTTTTATATTTAGAGTATAAATAAATAAATTGATAATTGAATGAAAATGTCTTGCTCAGCAATACACTTGTTGAGTATGTTTCTCAGTTGCTTGTAAATATTCACATAGTTTAGTCATGAGTCGTAAATTGCCAATGGTTTTATACCATAACTACATCAGCCCGCCATCACGTATGGCTGTGCTGGCTGTAAGAAATTTGGCACTTGATATTGATATTCGAAATCTTGACATCTACAAGGGTGACCAAAATACTCACGAATATCTTCAAATTAATCCATTACATCAAGTTCCATGCTTAGTACATGAAAATTTTGTGTTGACGGAATCAAGAGCCATCATTATGTATCTCGCAAGTCTTACTGACTCACCGCTATATCCAACAAGTGATTTACAAAAACGTGCCCTTGTTGATTCACGATTATTTTTCGATGCGACGAACTCATTTGTGGCTGTCAAAAATTTTGCGGTAAGTCATTATGGAGAAAATAAAAATTAAGAGATAACGTGTGAAATGTGTATTGGAAAGTCGTAGGCGCTTTCAAAATCATTATCAATTTGTGGGAGCAGGAGATTAAAAGATTTTTAATGGTTTAGAACATTCATGGACTCACTTCAGCCCTAGAGGAATTATTGCGGTATATTCTAGATGTATCATGATGCCGTCAGGGCAATTTTGAGTATTACCGGCAATACGATGACGCAGCGGTGCCTTAGCGAATACTTTGTGCTGCTCGGGTTATGGTTTAAAATAAATAACCCTAAAAATAGCCCAAAATCCTTAACTCTTGCCTTAAAAGTGACAATGTATAATTGCGACCTATTGCTTCGCTCAGATGCCTTTAGAACTGGCTTTGTTGTTGATTTCTGTCTGCAAACTGTTCGTACTGTTTCTATCAACAGCCTACTTCCAAGAGACATCTTTGATATCACTTAAACTCTTAAGTCACTAAAATATATCCCCAAAATTGCAATCAATCAAATTCTATCACAATCTTATAAAGCTAAATGTTCAAAATTTGATTATGACCTAAATATCACTTGTTTGATTAAATCACCTCTCATTCTGCACACAACGACTTAAGCTACATGCTCATACTGTTATTTTATATGCAAAGTAGCGGTACCTGAAACATACCAATTAAATTCAGACTCTATACTGCATTACGGTCAACAAAAAATGAAATAATTCATAAATTCAATTCATTCCAATTTTAGCGACCAGTTCTCCGTTCAGGCGTCAAGAAAGTTCCATCAGCAGCTCGTGAAGACATCAAAATTTTACTCAACACATTAGACTCGTTCCTCGACAAGTCTGAGTGGTTTGCCGGCGATGAAATGACAATAGCCGATTTAGCGATACTCGCTAGCGTTGGAACTATAAAAGTATGAAACGATTATTGCTGTTTTATCATAATATCTATAAATAGATAATGATTCGTGATTATTTTTTATTTTCAGTGCTGGGGTGTGAACTTTAAAGAATTTCCGAAACTTAATGGATGGTTTGAGAAATGTAGGAACTTACCTGGATTCTCCGAAAATCAAGAAGGAAGTCAAGCGTTGGCTGAGAAGTTGTCAAAGTTGTTGGAAGAGCCTTTGTGGAAGTGACAAACTTGAACTTGATTTTTTTAAGGAAAAGCAAAGTTCTTCAAATTTTATTTTTTTAAAAGAATTTATTATCGAGACCTTTCTGTTATCTCTTACCTCACATAATTTTGGAGTAGATTATACGTATATAAATAAAAGAAACATATATTGAAATGATATAGCAGCTTTAGTTACTCTTGATTTGATTCAGGGATGGAATCTCTGTTGATTTATTGGATTTTCTATGTAACTATGCCTATTCTACTGTATCTTAGTGACTTATCTAAAAGTCTGTATGGTTTTTGTTGACTCTATGGTCTTGTAGACTCTATTGTCCAGGTCGATTCAATGGTCCTTTTCGACTCAATGCTCCCTGTCGACTTTATGGTTTTTATTGAGCGAATTAAGCTTGTAGATCACTCGTTAATACTCTGAAACTAGAATTTTACCTCTGGATAATTCAAATTTACACAAAATGATGATAAGATATCCAACTTACTACAAAATCCACAAATTAAATTATTTAGCTGTTCATAAATTACAAGGAAAATGCGTTCATAATATTTAACTTTAGCTGAACCTTGAAGTATCCTAGTAAGAAACTTAGCTACTTTCTTAGTTGACTATACAGATCAATTGTAATCCATAGCTTCTCTCAGATGGCGCATGAAGCTAGCTAAAATTTAATACAATTCTATGTTGCTTCTAAATTTATACTGGTTCCTTCAGAGTAAGAAACTAATCTAGTTATTTTATTTTAGGGATTGAATTTGTCAAAACTTTATTTTAATTCACTTTTGTTAGTATACAATAGAAAATAGAATTTAATTATTATCAGATTGATTTAAACCTTCATCCATAATACCAGGACCAGGTTGAATATCGCCTATATCAGGATCAGAAGATTGAGAAGATTCGGAAGATTCAGAAGATTCAGAAGATTCAGAGGATTCAGAAGATTGAGTTAGACCTTCATCCATAATACCAGGACCAGGTTGAATATCACCTATATCAGGATCAGAAGATTGAGAAGATTCGGAAGATTCGGAAGACTCGGATGATTCTGAAGATTCAGAAGATTGAGAAGAGGATTCAGAAGATTCGGAAGATTCCGAAGATTCAGAAGATCCAGAAGATTCGGAAGATTCTGAAGATTCGGAAGATTCAGAAGATCCAGAAGATTCGGAAGATTCCGAAGATTCGGAAGATTCGGAAGATTCGGAAGATTCAGAAGATTCAGAAGATTCGGAAGATTCAGAAGATTCAGAAGATTCGGAAGATTCAGAAGATTCAGAAGATTCAGAAGATTCGGAAGATTGAGAAAATTCAGAAGATTCAGACGATTCAGAAGATTCAGAAGATTCAGAAGATTCGGAAGATCTAGAAGGTAAATTATTAAGCTCATAAACCACAAAGCAAGAAATTGAAGAAACTCCTGAAAAAAAATGCATTGATATACATCTTCTGTCATAAACTTTTCTATAGTTGCTTCATCACTTTCCGATGTAGCTACTTCATCAGCTACATTATGTAGAAAAGTCCTTACGTTCTCAACAAGTGGCTTTAAACTGTAGTCTCTAATGCTGTTTATAAAGATTCAGATCAATCATTCTAGTTCTTATTGAATAATCCAAGCTCCTATACAGGTCAACATAAGCTGAGCAAGCGGAGCCTGTTAGTGACTCTGAAGGTAAAGTTGGGTCCACAAATGTGTCAGATCCTCCATAGGTTCCTAAATTAGAGCAAAAATACGAATTCAATTAAGGATTTATCAAGAACCTGCAAACTTACCAAGGACTGCGATTGAGGCGAGGACGAAAATTGTAGAAGTAGCTCTCATATAAGGTATAGTGATTTATAAATAGTACCTGTAAGACTACCCAAGTCGGGCATAGGCGAAGCTCAGCCCGGCAAAAACACTGATTCTATTGAGGACGAAGCTGCTGATTTGTTACTGGATAAGCTCCTGAACCCTTTCACCTTATATATATCCAGAAAAATCTCAAATATCGTGCAGGACCCATTAAAATATTAAAATCAGTGACAATGCCTTGATCATTTGTTTACACTCGAGTACATGCACACGTTTCTCTCTTTTATTCTATTTCCTTATATCTTCCATATCTTATCATGCTTTGGGACAAAAAAGAGTTACAAAATTATTGTGTTTATTACCATTTTATCGCATTCGTTTGTGATTTTCGACTTGACTTAGTTGTGTAGCTGGAAAATAATAAAAAATAATGCATTGCATCAACAAGAAATTTTCAGCAACTCTATATTGCAATGTCCACGGCGTACCAAGTCAAATGGTTTTATTGACAATTAGAAATATTGGAATAGACATTGAATTAAGATACATTGACTTATTTAAAGGCGAACAAAACACTCCAAACTTTTTAAGAATCAATCCACTTCATCAAATTCCAGTGCTACATGTTGCTGAAGATGATTATGTAGTGACAGAAGCGCGAGCTATTATGCTGTATTTAGCAAATGTTACAAAATCATCGTTCTATCCAATTGAGTTAAAGAAGAGGTCGATAATTGATTCGAGGTTGTTTTACGATGCAACGACTGCTTATCCAGCTGTGAAGCAGTTTGTGGTGAGTATTTAGTGAAGATTTAGAGCTTGTTATGGTCAAAAATAAGAGGAAGTAGAAGAATCCATCAGACATTAAGTCTCATTCATATCTACGTTTATTTTTGCTACCTCTTCTCATTCTTAAAGCTATAAATCTGTCTTTTCAGCATCAAATCCTTCGAGTGGGCGTCAAACGAGTCCCAAACGAAGTCCGTGAAAACATTGAAAGCGTTCTCAGCACACTCGACTCATTTCTAATCAATTCAAATTGGTTTGCCGGCGATGAACTAACACTAGCTGACTTTGCATTTCTACCAAGCGTTGAATCGATAAAGGTGCTGCTTATCATACAATAAAATGTTCAATGACTCACACATTATTTGTTTGTTTATTTTTCACAGTGTTGGGGTGCGGACTTTAAAAATTATCCACGATTGAACAAATGGTATGAGCGATGTAAAACGTTGAAGGGATTCCAAGAGAATCATGATGGTGCGAAGAAGTTGGCTGATAAGATGGCTAAAATGATTGATGAGCCTTTGTGGAAATGAGACGTGGATTTTGATGAATATTTTTAATGCATTTTATTAATTTCAAATAAATAATATTTTAAATATGTTAAGAATTGTCACTATAACAGGCAAAGAGGCTGCTTTTTGATTCCGTAGTGGTCTTTCGGTTCCATTAAAGCATGCTTGTTGCCTGTTATGGTCATTTATTACAATTTGACTTCACGTGTTCCTGTGGAGCAATGAATAAAGTACAGTATTAAGTAAATTAGGTCATAAGTTCAAGCTCCAAGTAGCTAGCACCCTTGCTGTCCACTCAGACCTTAATCCGCCTTTTTAAAAATAATTCCAAAAACCTTTAATTAAAATTTATTCAATATTAAATGTCTTTATTAAGGAAATATCTTTATGAAACATAAGCCAAAGGAATGATACAAGAAGCTGAGGATACGTTAGGTGAAATTTCATGATTGTAGAAATGTGTCAATATTGCTTGATCTGCGGTTGGTAGTTCTGTTGCTAATAATTCACCAATTTTTTGCTTTAGGCTTGCAATTTGAGCATCATTTGAAAGCTTTTCGTTTTCATAAATATGATCAATAATGTCTGATTTGGTGTCTGCGCTTAACATGTTGAATTTATCGTTGAACTCTGCACATACTGAGGCACTTCCAGCGATGGTTTCTAAAATGTATGAAAATTTTAATTTCTTTCTAAATTTCATTGAAAAATGCACAATATTAAATTTAAAAGTTCACAAACCAGCAACGAAAATACCAAAAATGACAAAAATTATAGTTATACTGTTCATTTTCACTTTTTAAATCTGTTTGACTTAAAGTTCTACATTTTCGACCCATTTTATACTATATGATCATGCAATAGCTTCCTTTCAAAATGTATTGCATCAAATAAGCTTGAGATGCAATAAAGATCACATATTGCAAGGATTTGTATAGTTTGTAGGATTTTTCGACAGAAAATTTCGTGATAATCATTAAGTGTGATAATTTTTATTGTTTTTTTGGATTACAATCAGTTTATGAGCTCGTTAACTGCACAAAGTGAATAACTTGCAGGTCTAAATTAGCATCATTATTGATTTTACATTGATTTTAATATAAATCCTACCGAACTGCATTCAATCAAATTTAAGATTGAATCTCTTATTCAGCTATGCTAATCCCGAAAAGCACAGCGTCTAGGGAATCGCTACGCTGCGGCATTAATGGTAAGATGGACTGTTGATACGGCATTAATGGTTGTCTTGATACCACTTCAGGAACAAAGCCAATGGGAGGGGTCTGAGCTCTAATACCTTTGAATACACTCCTGGCTAGAGCACTCCTACGTCGCCTTCGTATCAACAGTATGACGAATTTTTACGCTGAAAATGCAGTTTACCGCTTCCGATCGCTCGGGTACAGAATTCAAGTCGATTTAGAACTGTGGAACTCAAAAACCAAGAATTCCAAAGTAAGCCATAATTCAAAATTTGCAATGTCAAAGTCAATTTCAGGCATCATCTATAGGAGGTCAAGAATCAATAAATCCATCCAACAAAAGTTAGCAAGGGGCTTCTTACAGTAAATTCATCAAAAAGAGAGTTTCGATTTAGTTGAGAGCATAAAAAAGTATTTTATTTACATCAAAGATACAGCAAAAAATTTTATGTAATGAATGAAGGCCATAAAGGCATGAGTATATGTCGTAAAGGCACGAGTATGAGTCATGAGTCATTGAAAAAAATCTTTTTTTATTGGACGTGAGAAATTAGTCAAAATTAAAGCGTCGTTTACCGTCAAAACGGAATCCATATGCGGCTGCATTTTTAATATCGACTAAAGCTGAAATGAGGAAAAAAAAAGTCTCAAGTAAAGTTGAAGGTCAGACTGTAAATGTTACATACCCGGATTGCGATGTTGGAAGAAACTTCCATGAGCGTGTGGTGCTCTCGCGACACTGTTGCTGATTCCGTTCATCTCTCGTGGATAAAATGCATCAAAATCTCCTTCTTTTGGGATTATTGTCTCAATTTCCTTATCGGTTGGATCGTAGCACTCGATGGATATGATGAGGATGCAAATGGTAAGTAAAACTGCTGAGAATTTCATGTTGTATGCTGCAAAGAATTTAATATTCTATGAATTTGAAGTTTTTAGCCAATAAAGGACTCAACTACTCACAATAATGCACAAAACCTTTCAATTAAATTAAGTTAGTCCACAGTAAATTCGCCACGCGTATTGTTTGGCTACAGATATTCCAATGACTGCTGAATTCATGGCATTTTCTTCTCACAACAACTGGCGCAAAAACATAAAGCAGAATTGTAATTTAGACATCAAATAGGCAACAATAAGGCACGACTTTCTCTCCTCGCTCACTCAGTTTATGGATTAGCTGGATAATTTTGGGTATGCGGGGTCAGTTTGGGTGTTTACAATTGTTGGTTTTTGTTTTGGGGAGGAAGGGGAAAGGATGTTCGTGCTGACATCGATCCAAAAATGCACAGCAAAATTTTGGGGAGATTTTAGATTTTTTCACCAAAATCCTTAACAAATTAAAAAATTTTTCAAAATGGCAAGTGGGTTTAGACCTCAAAATGACACCTTCCTTCCCAAAAAAGAGACAGGTGGGTGGTGGGCCTGAATACACTCCTACTGCTGCTCCACCAATCTCACCACAATCCAATGTATTCCTTACTTTTTTAACTTTATTTTGCTTTCATTTAATGGACAAGCTCCATAGTCCATTGCAGTCTCTTGGAATCGTGTATCTCGTATAGAAGAAATTGAGCGCAAAACAAAGCAAAATACTCATGGAAATAATATTCAATTGGATTATGTTGGTGCAATATGAGTACGAAAAGGTATCACTTACTAACATCAACAGGTTTGCAATTTATGTAATAAGGCACTGGAAATAGAAACATTTAAGACTGGAAATTTGAATTTTTTAATTGAATATTTTTTTTTATTATAATGAATTTTATTTACAGCAATATTCAATCAGCGACAAAATTTAGTTCCTTTATGAATACACCGAAAAATAATTGTTTTGTAGGCTAACGCGAGCATCTTTTTTTTTTTTTTGATTTTTTTAATCAAGTTTTAGAAAAAACATTCTTATTAAACATATCATATAGAATACTTTGTTTTTTAAATTTGGATAGTCCATTAGTGTTCCTTAAATAGTCAAAAATATTAAGCTAAAATCTTTTCTCTTTACGATGATTTTTAAGTCTCATCTATGACTGGCAATTATGGTTTGAGCGATGCAAATGAGAGTGCAGAAGTTATTGTGGATTTGAAAATTGGAACTAAGTTAAAATTTGGATGTAAAATGATTTGTTCTAGGTATTGTGCTTAGATGTTCTAATTAGGTTTCTCTAAAGTGGTCCAAAGCCATGTTCATCTTTCTGAACCGACAGTGACGATACTCATTAGGTATTTGTTAGAGCTTATAAGTAGCATCAACATCAGTATTTGAATATACCAAGCTAACATGAGTGACATAAGCTGCAATAAGTCAACCATATGTCTAGTTGTAAACTTATCATTCATGAAACTTGACATGATATGTCGGAATATGTCAAATGACATATCATATGACACATGCCACGGTATGACATATCTTAATAAGTTCCAGAAATTTCAAATTTATATCTAGATATATGAACGACTAATCGAAATCATTCCACTTAGCTCTAGTTCCTATAACTTGCTAAGATTAGCAAAACTTTTGAAATTTATTGATTGGTATGCCTACAAAGCGCTCACATGTAATATGATGAAGACATCAACTGATATCAATTGTCAATGTAAAAGCAATAAATGAGTTTTATTACTACATGACTTTATGCTCATTATTCTAAGCGGCTCAAATAAAACAATAGTTGTCAAATGTAATTCTAACGTAATCCTATTTGATCTACGAATTTGGCAGCTTAAAGCTTGGAGCTTTGTGTAGCTCACGTTGGATAGATCAACTCTCAGTCATATTTCTACAGATTCAGGCTATAAATTGTGATTTTAGATGAGCAAAACCGAATAGTGATGCCGCAAAAATCAGCCGTCAGTTAGTCATTAGCACAACTTCACGTTTTGGCTTAGTGGCACTCTAGCAACAATATTGTGCTGCTCAGTAAAGCTGCATCATCAATTTTAAATTTGTTTAACATTAAGTACATGAAATTCAGCAAATTATATCAACATTAAAACTTTTTGAAGTTGAAGTATATGCAGTAAAATCCACAAAAATATACACCGCACTCGAATCTATTCTCATCTACTGATTGCCATAGAGCCTCATTCTTAAATATCCATTTGCATCGCTCAATTTTCTTTTCTCTCAAAAAACAATAAATTACAAAAAAATCTCGAAAGGAGACAATCCAAAAAGTGTAATTGTGTAAAATAAATCTCCTGAATACAATGAAATGTATCATTTATCTTGTTGTTGTGTATGTGGTCGGTATAAAGTATAATATGTCTATTGACTACTTAAACAGGATATAAGCATCCTTCAAGTTTAGTTTTAATTTTTGGAGCACTAAACGGAGACATCCAGAGTATTGAAAATCGTCCAAATACCGACTCGATGCTTTTCCATCGTGACTTTTTCGTCCACTTTGCCTCCTCCTTCTTAAGTTGCTCAATGCCTGTCTCATCATTCCATATTGCCGTGAGTTGGGTACCTAACATAATAATTGTAAATACTGCAAAAAGCAGCGCCTCAAAGATGAGGAATAATAGAAGTACGACAGTTGCCGGTGGTGAAAATGTTGAACAATCTTTCCACTCGTGTTTAATGCACATCGCAAATTGGTTGACACAAAGGAATAAGGCATGAATTGAAATTAATGCGATATAACAGCAAAACAGCACGAAATACTTTTGGTTCCTAAAAATGGATGAATTTTGGGTTTAATTATGTTTTTGGGTCATATTTGTTAGAAAATTGAATTTTTGGGCATTTTGTGATCTAAATGACTGACATCCTTACTAAATTGAGTTTTGTGGAGTTCATAGGGATTCATATCAAATGATTTCAACTTTTCTAGGCTTATACAACAATTATATAAGTCAATGGACTCAATACTTGAAGAATTCATTCAAAATTCTCTCAATTTCGAGACTTAACTCGCTTAGAATGCACAAAATCCCCAAAACATCCAACATAATCCAACAAAACTATTACAACAGGTCAATACACACCTTTCGCCAACGCAATTGTTAACCTATTAGTAAATGAAATGAGAAAATAATGAATGTGTCATAAAAAAATATTTTTCTTAATATATTAAATTGAGTTTATGTCCCGAGCGACACATTAAGCCGGGTATTGAAGTACATTAGCGTTTATGAGTAGAACAAATTATACTTTTATGATGTATATTTATTATTTTTACCATAACATCAAGTTGTTATGGTTGGGAAGAGTTGTAAAGGAAATGGTGTTTAGGAATAGACTAAACCCAAACCCCTTGGGGGTGAGACAGCATTGATTGATGCAATAACTAAATTAATGCTCTTGAGAATATTCCAACATATGCATCAATTTCAAGGACTACAATATTGTACAAATCTTAATATCATATTGCATAGTGTCATAGCAATTCAGAATTTTAGCACAATTCATTTAAAACCACCAAATACCACATCCAGACTTAAGCATCTCTAAGAGCCAATCCACCCTCATATCCCGCTCGGGCTGTTTATGTTTACATTTATGTGAATATCTTACCCAAGGACTGCAAATAAACAAATATAAAATAATGTATGTCAATTTAATCCACTATAATCATCATAAAATGTATGTTACTCACCAATGATGATCCATTTTAAGGATACATCTCTTACACACGGAGCAATGATGAGCTCGATTTGGTTTTATGCTACTACATTTAGGACATTTAAATATTATTTCACCCTCCCTCAATCCCAATAACTGTATATTCTCTTTTGTTGCATTGCCCAATTGAACAGCACCAGGATCACTAAACATTGTTTTAAGATGACTTGATATTGCTAAGAAAATTCCACAATTGAATAATATCATGTTAATATAACGGTAGTAAAAATAGGGACTTGGCAAAAGCATAACTTTCATGACAACAAATTCGGCATAGGCAATTAGAAACCATGTTAATACGGCACAGATGATACCACAAATGTCCTATATTGAGGGAGAAAAAAGAATTTTGATGAATTAGTTGATTGTAGTTGATTATGGAAGTAGGGAAGGGTCTATCTTGATGCTATAGAACTGGATTTGGTTTTAATGATTTTATTTTAATGTCTTACTGGATGATACAAAAGATTTTGAGAATCCCAATGAACATAGGAAAGCTTTACGTCTTATCGCTAATGCGGCGACACAGCGGTGCCCCATCGAGCATGTTGTGCTATTCAGGATGATAATTCCAATGAGTAAGCTTCATCGGTAAACTAATTTATACTCTCGGAAGTGAGAAAACTCATTGTGTGACTCAAATCCCCGAGTATTTTATTCTGAGCGACACACGTGAGTATGAAGCACATTGTCAACTCTCGTTCCTTACTATGTCACTGTCTGAAAACTCAAAAGAGTGTTAACGAGTACATCTACACCCATAAAACTTAAATAAATCCACAAAACCGCCAAAAATCATTTTCTCCATGAACTAAGCCAACTTTTCAATGCCAACTCACATAACTAACTGCACTTAAGCCTATAAACACTCCATCATGACCCCCACCCCGTCACATCTTATCATATCGATACATTTTTTATTGATAATCCCCTCCTAATCCCCATCAATGTCGATGAATCATTCAATAAAATTTCCACAGCAGGATCTTAGATTAAAATATGTGTCAAAAATCTTTTGGGATTCCTCACTAATTTCCCATTGGATTTAAAAATACAAAATTTTCCAATACAAAATAATAATTCCAGTTCATGATTCACGTGCGACTTTCTGCATCAAAAAGAAATTTCTTTTTTTAATTAAATTATAGTGAATTTTTTACCTGTATGCACCAAATTCGTCCTCTAAATATCCTATTGTGGGTATCAACATGCCGTTTTAATGGATAATAATCGTACTCCATTGTTATATTAATTTATAATCACTTAACTATCATCACAAGATCAGTATTTTTAAAAAATATTTATTTTAAAATATTTTATTGTGAAAAAAAAGAATCATACGATACAAAACTTTCTTTAATGTTTGTGGATTTTGCGTCATTTATGTGTACACTGCTAATAATTTCTAGATCAAAATGGAAAATTCAATATTTTCAATAAAATTTTCATTGATTTTCAAATTTTTCAATGTTAAATTGATGGAAATTTGATACATTTTTGAAATTCCGACAATTTTAATTCATAAAATTCTCAAAAACAGTCAAATTTGAGGTCAATAGACATTTTTACAGTGTAATTCATATCGTACGATGTAAAGATGCAAAAAAGTCACAGGAATTGCCCAAATGGACAACAACAAATAACAAAATTCTTCAAATATTTCTCGACTAAAGGTCAATTTGTGGTTTAAGTGAAAGTTAATCAAATGGAGACGATAATTAAGCTGAATAGTCAAGTTGCCGGAAAGGACAAGGTCGCAAGACTTTTACAATATTCATGTCGTACGATATGGGATTCGTTAAATTCAAAGGATGAAGCTCAAGTGGCACTAATTAGTCAATTGAAAAATTTAGAATATATTCTATCTTCATTTAGGAAACGTAAGTGCCTTATCAATAACAAACATTTATCAAGGTCTAAAGTTTGGACTCTTTTATTTGCACGGCAAGATCAAGGGAAATTGATAAGTTTGCCATATTTTATTTATGGTCGTTCTGATGGAAAATTGGAATTTCAAATCTCATTTTTATTCTACTTAATTAATGAATTATTCATGAGAATTTGAAAAATATTTAATGAGGTTTTTCAGTATGCGACATAGAATTTCGGAAATTTGTCGCTTTATAAGCAACAGTGGAAGTAATTTGAGGAATCGGAAATTTAATGAATAATTTGCGAAATACTGAATAACTGTGTGAATTTGGATCGGTATCGTATTTCACAATTTATGAGTTCTTGTGCCAAATTTCCACTCAAATTGAACATTTGGTGTGAATATGAATGAAGATAATATGAAGAATTAATGAAATTGGCTATCAATACCTGATAAAGACGTAATTTGTTCATAGTACAGTTAAGTTTGTTCTTGACAATGATCAACAAAAAGAAGCAATAATATGAACATTGAACTTACATACTTTTGTTTATTCAAATCATGTTTTCTCTGCTGTTGAGCAACTAAGTAAATATTATTGAAGATGCTGAACTTCAAATCATGCATATAAATATAGTAAACATAAGCACAATTATGTTGGATCATCACAAATGACCCAAATATTTATTAAATTCTAAAATTCATACTTTGTCTATAAATAGTAAGAGATAACAATTCCAAATAGCATACGTCGGTTGATCAATCTAAAATCTGGTATCAGGCCGGTGTGACCCTGGCATGGTGCCATATTTGGACTAATTTCGGAATTAATTCTTAGCGTCGTTGGAAAATGACTCTCCATCGCCACCTTTTGTTCTTTGTAGTGTCTATCGGCGGCAGTCGTTCATCGACCTGTATGGTCATGCCACCTCTGATTCAGAGTCACGTTGGTCTGCTGTAGGATTTTGGATCGATTAATTGATTTGTGCTAATCAGGAGTGTACAATACATCGGTGCCTTGTATAATGCATGTCCTTTCAAAATGGTCTTTACAGAATCACTAGAATCACAGAATAAAGACTGAATTATGCCAATTGCTCTTGCGGATCGTTCAATAATTACTTTTACATTATAAGGAGATGTGGGTCTGTAACAGCTTAAACTGAAGATAATGTTTTGTATTGGAATTTTGTGATAAGTAAGGGATTGAGATCCAAAAAAATCCTTTTTTGCGTAACGTAATAACTGAACATCTCCTAAGCTGTATTTCCACACAATCCCAATTTCCAAGCAACTCATCTACCTTAAACCCCTGATTAAATGTCAAAGAAATGAAAACATTTGACCTTTGAAGAATCCTTTTTATCATCTGTGACACAAGTTTAATCTGATTTATCTCTCATTCCAGTTCTCAGATTTGGCAAAAGTTTTGAAGTACTTTATGGAACATTGAAATCAATCCATTATTCAGACGCGTGGTTGGCATTCACCATAACAGTAACGAAAATTTGCCAGGCAATATTCCTACTTACCGATCATATAATCTGGTTGTCGAGGAGTGGATTATTTAAAAACATTGATACCCAGAAATGGAGCTTGCGGTCAAATCGATATTGGGTCGTGTCAATCGTCATGAGTTTAATACGAGATATATATGAAATTAATCGAGTTATTGCCAGCTTTACATCATATAAGAGTCTATCATCTTGTATAACATCATCACTCATATCGATTCGTTGTGCGAAGGATGTATCCGTTTGTGCATCATCAGTTGCTGAGTTTCTTGTTACGTACAAGCACCTGACAATTGATACAATTAAAAATATCTGTGATTTATTCATTCCACTTAATGGTTTAGGCTATATTAAGATGCAACCACGTGTAATTGGATTGCTTGGTGTTATTTCATCTCTGATGGGATTGATTGTTATTCTTGATCCTACCTGCAAGCTTATTCCTCAATAAATGAGGTTTATTATGTAAATTGGCGCATTTTTGGGAGGGGATTTATGGTTTTAAATTCATATTTTGGGTAGGGTTGGTAGCTAAGTGATTGTGATGAAGTATCAGGTGAGTGGACTAGTTCCGGTTTCTCGAAATTGTCTTCAACAATCGCTTTCTCGAAACATTTGCGTCCACGCATCTGATCACCACCCACATCACTCTCACATCTTAGATACCAACCCTGCCTCAAGCAATTACACTAATTATCATGTTATTTGCTCATTTACTCACAAAACAGCAAGTTAGTGTCAATAATTTATTTAAATAAGCTTTGCTAATTGATCTGCTGTGTGAGTGATTAACTTGCCATTAGTCTGACTTGTTGACAGACAGATTGGTTGCATTTTATAATGTTATAATGTAGATTACTGTATGTTGGTTAATTAACGAGACAGTTGATGATTTAATTCGTTTGTTGATTGTCACTTAGTAGGAAATTATAGGAATTTAAGGGATTTTGTAACATATTAGGATAGTGTGAGGCTTAGATGCTCAATTTAATTAGATTTTTGATGATAGAAATTTCAAAATTGCTTAATAATTCAAATTTAAATCAAATTTACTATAAAAACCAGTGGTTGGCACCTTAGTGGTAAGCCTCGATCGATACTGCACACGACATACGGTCGATGTCATTTCACACTAGTGTACCGCAGCACACAGGTTGTCCATCACTGCTCTAAACATTTTAATGCTCAATATTTAGTCCAGAACTCGAAGTCGACTCGAATTTTGTATGGAATCGAGTCGACTTTTCTTTACAAAATCTTCGTCGACTTCCAGCTCTGATTGATCCTTCCAAAAATGCGCCCCTAAAAACTTCTTAAATTCCAGTGTATGTTCACCATTAGTTCTTGACATTCGAGAATAAATTTGCCAATTTTTCTGTATATTTAATGAGTTCTAATTTGGGTTAAATGTTATGTTAATTGAGATATCATTGTCACTAATGTAGGTGACAGTGGGATTTGCTGTATTTTTATTTTTGCATATTTTTGTACATAAAATTACATTTTTGTGAAGGTGTTCTTATTTAGTTCCATAAACATAAGCTATAAATAATAAAAAAATACTGCCAAACAAAGGTAAACAAAGAAAAGATTTCTATTCATGATATTGTTGATTCATCCGATTCAGTGACGAAGGAGAAAAAAAAGTAGATTAAGGTAAAGCATTTAATGGTATGAACCAAATATCATAAAATTGTTGTACATAATCGTTTTGAGTGACGGGATGGGAAAAAAAATGAAAATAAAGAATAAAAATTCAGTTTTTACAACACAATGCATTTTTGTTCCTCATTCATTTCGTCGAGCTTTTCCGAAATCAACACGTGTGTCACATGTGCACGAGTCGTCGACGATTCAACAAAAAAGTTCAAAAAAAAAAAAACAAGTCGGAAGTTAGACGTGAAAAAAATTGAATTTATGGACATTTAACACGAGAGTAAGTACAACAATAACTGATTAAATAAATATTGTAGCTACTTACGGCTAAAAGGAAACTTTCGTGTTCTTCAGCATCGAATGCCGCATTATTTTAACGCGTAATTTATCATTTATGAATCGCTGAATATGCAGTCGTAAGTAAATATTCTTAATGGCAGTCGAAATAAATATGAATGGAGGATAAATGTTACGCATGAAAAGCACTGATATTGGAGGGCATGAAGTTCATTTGGTTTATGATTTACTGAGCTTTAAGGAAGAGAGAGAAAGGATAATGTGATTGTTATTGGAGGTTGGAAATGCTGTTGTTTATTTTCGATTGTTTAGGAACGAGAGTTTTTCGAAGTTAAGATCCTGCATGCTTACATAAATTCTTATAGAAGGAAGTAGAGCAACAACAAATGGAACTAGTAGAAAAAGGTTTTAGAGCCAGGGATAGAGTCCATCCGAATGAACAAAAATACTTTAGAATTAGACATCAATTGGACATCAATTTTCCATCAACTAGTTTCACCGTATTTTTGTCCAATCAGGCCTATTCACTTCCTTTATTAATGCACTACGATTCACAATACAATAGATACAAATCGGGGATTAGAACCTCACAATCAAGAATCAGGACCGGTCAAAAATCAATAGGAAATCATCATTAATTGTTACCCATGGACTCCCTTTGAGGGCACCTTAAGTTGGTTCTATTGCTGGATACTGTTGTCCAATTGCCCATACCAAGTACAATGTTGCTTGAATTATTCAAAATTATCCAACTTTTATCATCAATTTAATGTTAAGAGGTCGTTCACTTATTACTTTACGCTCTTAAGTGGGATGAAGGAGGAGGTTGATATTTCGCTGTGCTTCAAACCATGGAGGAAGGATGGGTCAAAAAGTCAATAACTAAAAATATAAAATAAATAACGCCTAGCATTAAACAAAAGTTAAACATCCTGTTTCCGTTACCAATTTTTCAGCACAAATTACCGAAACTCATCAGCATCAAAAAATGCCAAATCCAAACTATTCCACCGGTTGAGCCCTCTTTTGTAGCTGACTGGCAATTTTTACAGTCTACTTGACTAATAAAATTGATGAATCAACAGTAGAATGTGCATGACTCGTTGATTTATTTATTGACTGAATTCACAATTTATTAGCACTCGAACTGTGTTTATTGTTTTGGATTGACCGCTCTTTTATTGGGAAATGTATGTGAATGTATGTTTGGTTGGATTGTTGATCATATAAATTCATAAATGTGCTGATGTGATGACCAAGTCAACAACAGAGGTAAAAAAATTGTGAAAATTATAAATAGGAGCATCGATAAATCCACAAACATTTTTCATGGTTCATTGACATCCGTCAATACCCAAACTTTTACTGTCAATGCCCTAAAATTTAAATCCACATCATTTATCACTTAAAGTCATTCAAAATTTGTCCCATTTTTGTCAAGGGTAACAACAAACAGCAAAAGGATTCCACTTGAGAGCATCAACGGTCGGAACAATTTTAATATTCAATCCTTCCTGCTTAAACGCGTAGAAAATTTTAAGCATTTCCTCAACTCCTGCTCTCAATTTCAATTAATTCAGAGTGTTTTGCTATTCCATAGACAATATGCTCTTTGAAGAAATTTGTAGCTCTTCAAGTGCCATTTTTAAATTGAAATGAAATATATTTTTTAATTTAATGATGATCAAAAGAAGCTTTCACAATATTCATTAAGGGGTGAAAACTGTAGTTAGCGAGCTATGCTGAATTTTGAGATGTTTTAAGCATAATTATGCATAAAGAGTTTTAAAATTGAATGGAATTTAATTTTTAACAGCTGCGGGTTAAAATTGTAGGGTTCAGATAAGTACAGTATGTATATCCCGTATTTTAGATGCATAGTCCCTAAAAACAACTTTCAGGGTATCTTAGCGGTTCCATTAAATCCTACTCTCTGCTTAAGGTGCTTGACAAGATGGCAGTGGTTTAACCTTAGTAA